>NC_141878.1:82885378-83188409 GCF_056163025.1 Triticum urartu | reverse complement strand
GAAAGGGATTACGGGCACGTTATCTCTTTTTAGTTGGTAAGCCTTCGGGCCTTAGCTGAATTTAAAACTTGTAATCCCATCATTCATGTTTTTCATTCCCTATGGACTGTACCTGAGTGGAATGTGTTTAATGAAAAAGGGATGTTTGCCGGGTCATTTGTTTGCGGGTAGAACCCACGACAAGGAGTAAATCCTTGATATCTCTAAGATAAACATTTCTTCGCCCGGCAGCAGGCCTTGCCGTCTTCCCACGTCGCTCGACCTTTCTCACGCTTTTGGCGGAGGCAGGGATGAGGTGGGTTCAGGCCCCTTGTTTCATCCTTTTGCTGCCGCGACTACGACCAAACCTGGCCCCAGGAACGAGCCCTAGGGCCTAGAGTTTAGGGGAGCATGGTAGCTTTAGGAAGGAATGAGGTTTCACATACCTCAGTCCATAAGGGAATGCATGATAAGGGATGAAGAACTTATCTGAAGCTGTAGCCCCCGGCAACTCTGGTTTGCCGTGGGTGAATCTTTGCACTTGCAGCCCCCGGCAATACTGGTTTGCCGGGGTCTAGATGTTGATCTGTCCCTCTTCTCTTTTTCGTCCTCGAGTGGTCCGGCAAGGATATCTGTGAGTCCTGCGAACCAGAGAAGACAAAAGAACGGCAAAGAGACGCACACTCGACCTCTAAGCTAGGGGTTAGTCGCCGCCAAGCACTACCAACCCTAACCAAGGACGAGACTCGACCTAGCATGCATGCTATAACTTAGGGCGCCAGCGCTTCATTTATTTATGGTCAGGGTCTGCGCCTGGCTTTGTACAAAGGGTTACATGCATCATCGGCAATGCTTGTACAAAAGGTGGCTTGCCGGGGGGCCCGACAAGCCGCGCCTCACGGGTAAAACTTGCGAAGATGCTCAATGTTCCAGGAGTTACTCACCGGAACGGCATCTTCGGTCTCCAGGCGGAATGCGCCGGGCCTGGAGACTCGTATTACCCGATAAGGGCCTTCCCACTTTGGCGTCAAGTTGTTGGAATTCTTGGCCGATTGAACACGCCGAAGGACAAGGTCGCCTTCCTCAAGGCTTCGGGCATGAACCTTGCGGCTATGGTAGCGGCGCAAGGCTTGCTGGTAGCGTGCTGCTCTCACAGCCGCCCGAAGACGATCTTCCTCAAGGAGCATTGCGTCATCTTGCCGTAGTTGCTCTTGCTCAAGCTCATCATAAGCGAGCACTCGAGGTGACCCGTATATGAGTTCAGTGGGGAGAACTGCCTCTGCCCCGTATACTAGGGCAAAGGGTGTCTGGCCGGTGGCTCGATTTGGCGTCGTCCTGATCGACCAAAGAACCGCCGGCAACTCATCAATCCAGCGCCTTCCACTCTTGTGCAGCCTGTCAAAGGTCTTGGTCCTTAAGCCTCGCAGTACTTCAGCATTTGCCCTCTCAGCTTGACCATTGCTTCGCGGGTGGGCAACGGAAGCGAAACAGACTTTGCTGCCGAGGTCTTGGGTATATTGCATGAAGGTGCGGCTTGTGAACTGTGTGCCGTTGTCGGTGATGACCCTGTTGGGTACACCAAAGCGGCATACTAGTCCCTTGAAGAACTTGACGGCTGACTGAGCTGTGACCTTCCTCACTGCCTCCACCTCCGGCCACTTTGTGTACTTGTCGATCGCAACGTACAAGTACTCAAAGCCCCCGACAGCGCGGGGGAAAGGGCCCAGTATGTCGAGCCCCCAGACCGAGAAGGGCCAGGAGAGAGGAATGGTTTGAAGGGCTTGAGCTGGCTGATGAAGCTTCTTTGAATGAAACTGACACGCTTCACATCTGGTAACTAGTGTCGTTGCATCCTGGAGGGCGGTGGGCCAGAAGAAACCTTGCCGAAATGCCTTGCCGGCAAGGGCCCTTGACCCGATGTGGGATCCACATATGCCTCCGTGTATCTCCGCCAACAGCTCCAGTCCTTCCTCTCGAGGGATACACTTCAATTTCACACCGTTCGGCCTCTTCCTGTACAGGACGTCATCGATGAACTGGTACAAGGTAGAGCGACGGGCTACTTTTTCCGCTTCTTCCTGCTCCTCAGGAAGTTCCCCTGTTTGGAGGAATTGGACGGTATGCTGTGCCCACGCCGGAGCCTGGGGATCGACGGCGAGGACTAAAGGCATTTTCTCCGCTATAGGAGCGGCTGTCTCGATGGCAAGAGCTTGACGCTCCGCCGGAGCTAGCCGTCGCGTGGCGGGCTCAGTGTCCCTGACAACATCCTTGCTGGCGGCTCCAGGGAGCTCGGCGGGAAAGTACTTGCCGGGCCCTGATTTCTTCCTCTTGTTCTGCTCTTTTGATGGATCAACGGATGGCTGAGTTAGCTAAAGCACAAAGGTACCTGGTTCCACAGGTAGCTTGAGGGCAGCGCGTTTTGACAGGTAATCGGCAATATCGTTCTCTGCTCGGGGAACGTGTTCAGCCTGTATACCGTCGAAACGCTCTTCCAGCTTTCTCACTTCATCGACATAGGCCTTCATCAACGGGCTCTGGTAATCCTTGTTGACTTGCTTGACGATAAGCTGCGAGTCACCCCTGACGATGAGTTTCTTGATTCCGAGGTCCGCCGTGATCCTGAGACCGGCAAGCATCCCTTCGTACTCCGCCGTATTGTTGGTTGACGCCTCCCTGGGGAAGTGCATCTGGACCACGTACTTGAGGTGCTCTCCGGTGGGCGCGCCAAGCAGTACGCCAGCCCTGGCGCCCTGTAAGGAGAAAGCTCCATCAAAGTACAAGATCCAATCGCAACTTGCCTCCTTGCCGGGAGAGCAGTCTCTTGGGCTTCTTCGTCAGGCGTTGTGGTCCATTCTGCAATGAACTCCGCCATGACTCAGCTCTGGATCGTCGAAGTACTTTCAAACTTGAGGCCAAAGCTGGACAGCTCCAGTGCCCATTCCACAATTCTTCCCGTTGCATCTGGATTGTGCAATATCCGTTGCAGAGGGAGGCGAGTGACGACGGTGATCTCGTGTGCCTGGAAGTAGTGACGCAGCTTCCTCGAGGCCATAAGAAGGCCGAAGAGCAGTTTCTGCACACCGGAGTACCTTGATCTAGCCCCCTGCAGGAGGGAACTAACAAAGTAGACCAGGTGCTGCATCATTTTCTTCTTCAGCGGCACTTCAACTGGCTGTGTCGTCTCTGCATTGGTGGTGTCGGGCTCTGTCGCTGCCATTACCTCGTCGTCAACCTCTCTCTGCGCCACTAGTGCGGCGCTGACCACCTAGTTCGTTGCCACCAGGTATAGCAGCAACGACTCCTGTGGCCTGGGCGCAACTAGTCTCAGCGCAGAGGAGAGGTACTTCTTCAAATCTTGCAATGGTGCTTCGGCTTCTGGCATCCACTCCATCGGGCCCGCCTTTTTCAGGATCTTGAAAAAGGGAAGGGCGCGCTCGGCAGACTTGGAAATGAACCTGCCCATGGCGGCGACGCAACCAGCAAGCCGACGCACATCCTTGATCCGCTTGGGTGCTTCAATCTGCTCTATAGCTTTGATCTTGTCCGGATTGGCCTCTATCCCACACTGTGACACAAAGAACCCGAGAAGCTTGCTGGACGGGACGCCAAAGACGCACTTCTCAGGGTTCAGCTTGAGATTGATCTTGCGCAGGTTCGCAAATGTTTCTTGCAAATCTGGTATGAGGGTTGCCCTGTCCTTGGTTTTGACCACTATGTCATCCATATAAGCTTCCATATTTCTATGGAGCTGGGGTTCAAAACCAATCTGGACCTCCCTTGCAAACGTCGAACCAACACTCTTCAACCCGAAAGGCATCCGCATGAAATAATACGTACCACATGGGGTGATGAATGCTGTTTTCTCTTCGTCTTCTCTTGTCATGAAGATCTGGTGGTAGCCGGAGTAGGCGTCGAGGAATGACAACAGATCACACCTAGCCGTGGAGTCAACAATCTGGTCGATGCGCGGCAACGGGAAGGGGTCTTTAGGACAAGTCTTATTGATATCTGTGTAATCAATACACAGCCTCCACTTCCCATTTGCCTTGCACACTACGACCGGATTGGCCAACCACGTTGGATGGAGCACTCCTCTTACCAAACCCGATGCTTCCAGTTTCCGGATCTCTTTTGTGATGAACTCTTGTCGTTCCAAAGCTTGCTTTCTGACCTTCTGCTTGACGGGCCGTGCCTGAGGACGGACAACAAGGTGGTGCTCAATCACCTCCCTCGGAACGCCGGGGATGTCGGAAGTTTGCCATGCAAACACATCAACATTCGCCCGCAGGAAGGTGATGAGCGCGTCTTCCTATTTGTCGTCAAGGGTGGAGCTTATGGTGAAAGCTCCTCCCGTGCCGTCCTCATTGACAGAAACCTTCTTGGTTCCCGGCTATATGGCCCTGGGCTTCTTGTTTCCGCCGGCGGAGCTCTCTGGCACGTCCTCGACGGTAGCGCTACACTCCGAAGAGGTGCGCTTGCCAGAGTGGGTGTCCGAGGTCTCACCGGTGGTCTTCTTCTTCTTCCCTCCCGGGGTCCCAGCGGCAGGAGCAAGTGCCCTAGTGGCGGCAGCTGCTGCAACTGCTTGCTGATATAGTTGGTCAGCGCAAATCAGCGCATCTTTCTTGTCGGAGGGGATGGTGATGATCGTCACAGGCCCTGGCATCTTCAGGGTGTTGTAGGCGTAGTGTGATGCCGCCATGAACTTGGCCAGCGCTGGGCAGCCAAGGATCCCGTTGTAGGGCAAGGGGATCTTGGCAACATCAAACATGATCCTCTCCGTCCTGTAGTTCAGGTTGCTTCCAAAAGTCACGGGCAGCGTGACCTTTCCCTTGGGTTGGCTTCTTCCCGGGTTGACCCCTTGAAACGTGCCCGTCTCTTCGAGGTCTCCGTCAGGAATCTGCAGTTTCTCGATCACGACAGGCGAGATCAAGTTCAGACCGGCCCTGCCATCGACTAGCATCTTCGTCACCTTGACGTTGCGTATTGTTGGTGAAACCAACAATGGCAAGCACCCGACCGCAGTAGTGCGATCAGGGTGATCCTCAGTGTCAAAAATGATAGGTGTGCTGGACCACTTCAGCGGCCTTTGGGCATCAAACAACGGCTCTGCCGCTATAATCTCTCGTGCCCACTGTTTAAGCCGGCAGTGAGAAGTATGCAGCGAGGCGCCGCCATCGACGCACATGGCCTCTGTAGCTTTATGAAACTCTTGGTCGCCGGATTCGTCGTCCTCTTCATGATCATCGTCTTCTGGCTTTCTGTCACGGCCTCGGGCGGGCCTCTCCTATTGTTTATCCTTGCCGCGACGGCCCGCCTGGCCGTCACGCTTCTTGCTGGACCCCTCAGCACCGTCTTGGCCCTTCTCCTTGTCCCGCCTCTCATACTCAGCCCTCTGCTTCTCAGCGAGGAGCTCAACCTGTCGGCAGTCTTGGAGAGCATGGCCTTTGGTGCGATGGATCTTGCAGTATCGCTTGTCGGAGTTTCCTGGCTTCTCGGTAGCCTCCAAGGCCCGGCAGGCGACACATCCAGCAATTTCCTTGCCGGGGTCATCTGCCTTGGTTTTCTTGGTGGAGCCGGTGTCATCAGATCCCTCGACGGCAAGCATGGCTTTACCTTTGCGCTTCCTATTGCGGCGCCGGCCCTTCTTCGCCGGGGCGGCAGTGTCCTCATCTGAGGAGTCGGTTTCAACGCCGGCATCTTCGCCGGGGTACTTCCTTCCCTCTTCAGCCCGGGCGCATCTGTCAGCAAGAACATAGAGTTCTGCTACATCTTTCACCTTGTTCATTGCCAGCTCTTCGCGCATCTTGCGGTTACGCACGTTCTGATGGAACGCGCTGATGATGGCGGCAGGGTGAACATCAGGGATATTGTACTGTATCCGGCTGAATGTCGCGACCGGTTTTTCCGGGCATTGATTTCCAGAAAATGGCCGTCGAGCTCATCAGCCCCAGGATTACTGTTAGCTGATGAGGCATCAACTTGATACAGAAATTCCAAGCAAAAATACAAAATATGTAGCACAAGACCATTGTGGCCTATGAGTACAACAAATGGTCTCTAGTAGTTGATGGCGGAAGCGGTTTGTGGATCATCCGTGTATGGGACTGCATTTCCCACAGGAACAGCTGACCAGGTTAACTCCTATCTTCGCGGGGCTGCTGCCACCGTTGCCTAGTTTCTGGGGCTGTCATCGCAACGCTCCTCTCCAAGCAGATATCTGGCCAAGACAATAGCCAGGGACAAGCCAGTGAGTACTTTGAATGTACTCGCAAACATTGAGAACAGAAGTATAATATAGCCATAGATAATCATGCTTCAAAATATTCTATGATCACTCCGATAGTTATGAAATAAGGTTCATGATGAACGCGAGTATACTATTTAAGTAAATCATGGGTAAACAATCAAGTAAATGAAATAACAAGCATGCCACAGTCGGGCGTCTGAGCGACGCCACATAAAGGGCTTATAAGTAAATGAAATAACAAGCATGCCACAGTCGGGCGTCTGAGCGACGCCACATAAAGGGCTTATAAGTAAATGAAATAACAAGCATGCCACAGTCGGGCGTCTGAGCGACGCCACATAAAGGGCTTATAAGTAAATGAAATAACAAGCATGCCATAGTCGGGCGTCTGAGCGACGCCACGTAAAGGGCTTATAAGTAAATGAAATAATAAGCATGCCACAGTCGGGCGTCTGAGCGACGCGACATAAAGGGCTTATAAGTAAATGAAATAACAAGCATGCCACAGTTGGGCGTCTGAGCGACGCCACATAAAGGGCTTATAAGTAAAATAATCACAGTGAATATCCAGGAGGTAGTACCATCAGGGGTATTCGATAATGCCTATAATATAAAGGGTTAGTCTACAACGAAATAATAATCATAATCATCACAAGTCTCAAATTGTGATCCCAGTTCTATTTTAACAGTTTCTCCTCCGAAGACCGACACCAAGACCGACACTTGGCCCAACACAGACTGTAATCCTTAACCATGGACACGGCTATTTGAATAGGTTTAACATCTCTGCAGAGGGTGTATTCTTTACCCACGAGTGACGGATTCCTTTAGTCCATCGGGACTAATCCCGTCTACGGCCTTTTAGTTGAAAACACGCCTAACTTGCACACACCAGCTTAACTCACCGGTGTCTGGAATCACCCACGACACTTGTTAAGCAAACTCTAAGTGGGGAGGCTACAACCTCGCGTAGCATGGGATCAAATTTATATCGCGCGCTCTAAGGGGTGGCCTCCCCTCTCGGTCCCAACCGGAAACACCCATGCCCCCGAACCAGGTGGCCTCCCTACCGGCTACAGCCAGTATCTTCCACCATGGCCTCTCTGTACGGTGTGTGCTTGAAAGGGGTTGATGACTTACTGAACTGTACCCTACCTGCGGCAGGGACAAGTGGTAGTACATAGCAAGTATGGGGGTTACTGGAACAAGACTCGATCTATGGTCGACTCAGGAGGTTTAAGGTATTCCCTGCATGATTAGCATAACGAATATATTTCATCGAGAGACAGACTCACCACTCATCGTACCCTTCATGCCATGCCGGACACACTCGTCTCGACGAGGAACTAGGGATAAGCTCGGGTCTACCCAAGACAGATTCTTTCCCGTTTTCCTTCCGGTAGGCACGAATGGCATACGAGGGTGATCATTATCACAAACATGTCCATTTCCAACAGCAAGGAAATTTCGAATAAACATTTATGCAAATGATCACATCACCACATAAAATAACGAGTTCCACGTATGGAGGTGGTGTCATAAACGCGTCAAACCATGCATGCAACATATTATGCCAGGGCTCAGAATGCTTGCCTTCATGGTGTGGAAAGGAAGGGTGCACTCCAAAGCCATTGAAGGATTTCCTTCCTCTCTCCAAAAATCCTATTTTGAAATAATTTAAATTAACACACAATTCCAAAGCAGCACAAAAAAGTTGTTTGAATTTTTTTTAAATAAATCTTAAAATAAACTAGACCATATTTGAGAGAGGTAGGAAAAAGAATTAATTCATTTGGAGTTTTATTTAAAAAGATATAGCCAGTCAAAGTTGTGGTCAAATCTGTTTAAAAAAATAAATCAGAAATGAAAAACGATTCGAATATATACGTACACGTCGAAAGCGTATTCTGGAAATGCGCCTCCAGTTATCCAGCGTGGACTGCGCGTGGGTCACCGACAGTGGGCGCGCCTGGCCCACTGGTCAGGTTTGACTGGTCCACGCGCGCGTCGTCTCCCTCTGACCGAACGGTGGCGGAGCTCCGGCGAGGCTCGCCGGCGAATGGCGGCGTCCCTCGGTGATCTGAGCGCACGAGCGTGCTCAGGAGGTCGAGACGAACTCGGGGGTACCCGCCATGGTCGCCGACATGGACGGAGTTGCCGGCGACGAGCGTTGCGGCGGACTGTGGCCGTCGGGCAAAGTGAATTTTCTCCCGCGGTGAGTCCCGATCAAAATCGAGTAGTGGGAATGGTTCACGGGAGGAAGAGGGAGTTCTTGGTGAAGATAACAGAGAGGGGGAAGCCCTGGTGGCGCCGGAAGGGCTGGGGCAATGGCGGCGGCTGCGGTTGCCGGAGTTGGAGAAGGAGACCTCTCCGGGTCGATTGACTACCAATGGGGGTCCTAGGGTGATGGCTTGAAGCTGCCTGCGTGCGGAGACGAGCTCGGGGCTCCTTAAATAGGTGATCGGGGTCGGTTCCGCGGCGGTGGATGAGGATGCCGGCGAACCGCCTCTCTGTAGCTTGCAGGGCGACGTGGAGGTGACGAGAGCTAGCCGACGAGCGAGGAGATAAGCTCGCGCGGCTCCCAGGGGCAGGTGGCGAGCCAGGGTGGCTTGGGCGGCGCCGACCGGGGCTGGAGCCACTGCGGACGCCGGCGTGCCGCCAAGAATGCCCTGACGGCGGCGCTGTAGCGTGCCAGGGTGGTCGGGGTGGTGTGGCGGTGCAGGAGGATACGTGGCGGCTAGCTGTAGATGGCCAAGAGCCGAAACGGGTGCGGGGCGAGACGCGGCGGCTCGGGCGCACGTGCGTGCCAAACGCACGCTCTGCTCGCGCTCTGGGCGTGCACGGGACGTGCTCGACGTAATGCCAGAGCCTGCTACAGAGCTTGGATGAGGCTGGCACTTCACAGACCCAGGCTAGGAGTAACTGGGAGCCTAGTGGACATGCTGGTTTGATCAAAGGCGCAAGCTCACAGTGCAGTGCCAAAATTTATGTCAAAACAGATCATGCCCATAAGGTGTTTGACAAAATGCCAAGGGCACTTAGGCATTTCTTGGAGGGGCCAAAATCTCCAGATGGTGGTCTCTTTAGGTGAAAGAGAGGGTGGTAAGGTCATTTGGACAAAAAGAGAAATTTGCTAGTGCAAATTTTGTAGAACCACAATTCTGGACAGGGAGTAAATGGCATCCTTACATGAACCAAAAATGATCCAATAGGTGCATGCTCCTAGACTTAGTGGTTTTGCAGGAAAGACTATAAGCAGGAGTAAGCACAAGGTCATTGGAGCAAAAATAAATAGGGTTGCAGTAGAAATCACAAGGCTGGACAAGAATGGAAAAGAGGTTGATTCACTAAAAAATTTCAAAGAACAACACTAGTTTTTTTGCATAAAGTTGAATCATAGGCTATTACCAACATCCCATAATTTTGGTGGAGGCTAGAAATAAATAAATAAAAGGGTTATAGTGCAAAATTGTACTCATGGATCAGAGAAGAAACTTGGGAGTAGAACTCAAAATATTTCAAGAATAAAAGATATTTCTGTATAAAAGTGATTTAAAAACATCACATGACATCTCCAAATTTTGGTTGGAATTTTAAGTGAATTTATCAAATGGTTGTAGTTCAAATATGGCCATTTAACCTTGAAAAACCATTTTCAAGAAAATAAAAATCAAGCAACTTAATTATTTAATTAGTTCTACTAATACAGGAAAAGTTTTTCTTGAGTGGTTAAACAGGTCCAATAACATATTTGAAAAGTTCTCATTTTGGGGAAAACTCCATAATAACAAGGGAGGAAATGGTTCAAAAATAAAAGGGAGCCCAAAAAATAAAAGTTTTAATTCTTGGAAAGATTTTTAATTTATTAAAACAAGGCCGAAATTTTGGGGTGTCACAATACTACCCCCTTAAGAAAAATCTTGTCCTCGAGATTTGTTAAAAGCTGTTTTAAGAAAATTATATGCAATAAAAATGTGGCTACAGTGAGAGGGCAATAAGTGGTGCAAAACAACAGTGTGAATACTGGCGCTGCGTGGACAAATCTATGGTTCGGGACAAAAACGTGAGATTTCTACGACGGATATAACTTTAGAATAAATTCTAAATTTACGAATACGCTGGTCGCACCCGAGAGCACAGTGCTCTCTCTAGCTGACAAGTGGATCCAGGGCCCACTGTCGGCCTCTTCTTCTTCCTCTGGCTCTCTCTTCTTCCTCCCTCCCGCGCGCTTTCCCGTGCTTTCTCCACCGGCGACATCTAGCGCGTAGGGCATCTAGGTCGTACTGCAGTAGTGCGCGGCGTGCTAGCTGCCAGGGCAGCATGCACTCACCTCGCGGGCCAGCATGCTGTCGGCACTGCTTGCGGATTCGTCTCCGAGCATGGGCGATCGGGCGACGAGCGGCATTGGTGGACTTCGCCCACCGTACACCGAGCTCGAGCTATAAAACGGCCGTGGTGTTTTCTCTCTTCTTCCTCACACCTGGCCTCGCTTCTCCTCCTCCTTCTTCCTCCATTTCCTGCTTACAAAAGCTCGGGTGAGGCTCTAATGGCGGAGGCGATGCCGGACTGGTTTGCGATCCTGGTATGCGGAGGGCTGGCGACACTGCTGGGGCTCTCCGTGCTCCTGTGTGCGATGATCCTTGATGATCGTCGCGATGCTGCTGCTCGGGTGTTGGCTCTCCGCGGTGGAGGTGATCACGAGGAGTAGGTGGGGTGTGCTGGGTGCTAACTGTTGTTATGGGGTGATTAGCCAAATGTAACGCTGTTGCAAAGTTTTGCAAACAGTGTATGTGCTTGAATGATTACGGTTGTGAGTCTGCTACCGTGGTGCTGTGTGAAATAAAATAATCCATGTCGTGAGAAGATGTAGATGTAGCAACTCAGGGAAACGAAATCTCACTCCGGGATTATTCTCGGAAGAAAACAGTAATGCAACAGAATCACTCACATTAATTGAAACTAAAGATTTACTCGCTGCGCAAACTCGGGGTACCACGCATAGCTTACAACTTAAAAACAAATGTTGCAACAATAAACGTAGCAGCGACGTCTATAATGCAAACGGTAGCTGGACGGGGTCCTGAGAAAATGTCTCTGGCACTGGGATACACTCCTCTTCTATCGGGGGAAGTGGATTGACCAGTCGATGCACGTGACTCTCCTGGTCGGGCCTTAGTGCTCTGCCGATGGCGATCTGAGGATTTAAATCTGCGAGGCTCTGGAGATAACCCATCACGCGTTGGGTTAAACGCTCTTGAGCGATGACGTACTAGACAAGGTTGACCAGGACTGGGTCTCTCTCAATTCGTCCACCGGGAAAAGATGTTACTCCTCCGGGCGCTGCACGGCTCGGGAAGTAATAATACCCTCGTTCGCTGGCATAGGGTACCGCGAATCGAAGGCGAGCAAGCGCTTCGTATGCCGCAGCTTCCACGGCCATCTGTGGAGTTGGCATAGATTTCCCCACGAAGGAGACCTCTGTTGGGTCTTGGTTTGAGTTTACGGGAGGGATGAGTATTGCTGCCCAATATCTCGAGGTGGAAGAGGTGATTCTCGATTTGAACAGCTCGTACTGGGGTGGCTGGTTAGCGCCCATGGTGCTGCAGGTAAAATCCCACAATATCTTGACAAAACTACCCGGGGTTGCATCTGGGGTTCTCAGGTAAATGCTGGGGCTCGGCATGGCAAGGAAATGGTTGTGTGGGTGGTGCACAAGGTGAGAGGTGTTTGGCAAGGTCACGCGGCGGCCTCTTTATAGCACTGGAGCTGGGTCATTTTTACCGTGGTGATTGGTAAAGAAATTTCCAGCTCTACTCCGCGGGTCAGGGTCAAGCCACAGATTCAAACATTTCACTAAAGTGATGTGTTACTGTGGGGGTTGTCAGGGAGGTTTTTGGTAACCGTGCCAGGGATAGAAATCTTACACTGCATACTGGCGTATCCAGGCAAGGCTACTATTAAAACAGAGGCACGACAACAGGCAGCGTTTATTTACAAGGCCACACGGTTACAAAGCGAGGGTACACTGGGACTCGATACGACTCGGGTGACTTAGTCTACCTCGTTTACATCCGGGCGGGCATGCCTTATGGATGTTGAGTCTTCTCCACGGGTCTCGCCGTCGGAATTAGCTGGAGTGGGTTGAGGGGCTGCAGGCTCGGGGTAGCGATGATGACCATCTCGGGGATTGTTGGCCATAACCCCATTGGAGTGTGCTCCCAATATGCGACGAAGCACTTCTGGGGTTATCGCAACACCTTGGCTGATGGCTGGGGTAGACCTCAGGGACTCGATCGGGTGTCCAAACAGCACGACTGGGTTTCTGGTGTTGGGCTCGTCCTCTTCTCTCGCCGAGGCTCGACGAACCAGCTCTCCACGAGCTGCGATTAGATCAATAGTGATTTGATTGCACAGCTCCTCTAGTGCACTTACATAACGCACTAGGTGCAACAATGCAAGATCTGTCTCGTGATCTCCATTGGCAACTTGGGGTGGTCTACCATACCCTTCACGTCTGGGGTAGTAGTGGAACGAGCGACAGTTAACTTTGGGCGACAAATGCCGGAGATGGACTATAGCTTCTCGAGCAGCTAGTTGTATGGCTTGTGGCTCAAAGGAAGTTGTCCTTCCGGTGAACCTGTAGGGGCGTTCGGGTGCTAGACCCCTACCGTAGATGTGCACAGTGGCCCAGAATTGACGGCTCTCACCGCTCATGGGTCCTTGGTACACAACATATTCTGGGGGCTCTTCTAACGCATAGGCACGACGGGTGAGGTTTGCGAGTATGGTCACAAAGCCTCCAAGGTTGGTTGCCGTGGTCTCATTGTGCACGACGGGACCAGGCATTGTGGCTTGGTTTGGGGTAGCGGCTGTGCTGTGCTGGGTTGAGGCTACCGTGCCCTTTTTATAGGAAAAAGGGACGGAGTCTTCCTTTGCATGTTTGTGAGAAAGGACTATTTAGGGGGCCGGTCACTGGCGCGTGATCGACGGCTAGGTTGGTAGGTTGGGCACCGACTGCCAAAAGGTGTCGGGTCACTGTGGGGCTATCTTGCATGAGAAGTTTGGCTGGGGTTTGGTTATGGCTTGGTGGGTTGGTCTGCCTAAGTTTATTGACCGGGCTAAGATAGGATTAGCCAATGGTCAGCCTGGCTCTGATACCAAGTCTGTCGCGACTGGTTTTTCCGGGCATTGATTTCCAGAAAATGGCCGTCGAGCTCATCAGCCCCAGGATTACTATTAGCTGATGAGGCATCAACTTGATACAGAAATTCCAAGAAAAAAATACAAAATATGTAGTACAAGACCATTGTGGCCTATGAGTACAACAAATGGTCTCTAGTAGTTGATGGCGGAAGCGGTTTGTGGATCATCCGTGTATGGGACTCCATTTCCCACAGGAACAGCTGACCAGGTTAACTCCTATCTTCGCGGGGCTGCTGCTACCGTTGCCTAGTTTCTGGGGCTGTCATCGCAACGCTCCTCTCCAAGCAGATATCTGGCCAAGACAATAGCCAGGGACAAGCCAGTGAGTACTTTGAATGTACTCGCAAACATTAAGAACACAGGTATAATATAGCCACAGATAATCATGCTTCAAAATATTCTATGATCACTCCGATAGTTATGAAATAAGGTTCATGATGCATGCGAGTATACTATTTAAGTAAATCATGGGTAAACAATCAAGTAAATGAAATAACAAGCATGCCACAGTCGGGCGTCTGAGTGACGCCACATAAAGGGCTTATAAGTAAATGAAATAACAAGCATGCCACAGTCGGGCGTCTGAGCGACGCCACATAAAGGGCTTATAAGTAAATGAAATAACAAGCATGCCACGTTCGGCGTCTGAGCGACGCCACGTAAAGGGCTTATAAGTAAATGAAATAACAAGCATGCCACAGTCGGGTGTCTGAGCGACGCCACATAAAGGGCTTATATTAAATGAAATAACAAGCACGCCACAGTCGGGCGTGTGAGCGATGCCACATAAAGGGCTTATAAGTAAAATAATCACAGTGAATATCCAGGAGATAGTACCATCAGGGGTATTCGATAATGCCTATAATATAAAGGGTTAGTCTACAACGAAATAATAATCATAATCATCACAAGCCTCAAATTGTGATCCCAGTTCTGTTTTAACAGTTTCTCCTCCAAAGACCGACACCAAGACCGACACTTGGCCCAACCCAGACTGTAATCCTTAACCATGGACACGGCTATTCGAATAGGTTTAACATCTCTGCAGAGGGTGTACTCTTTACCCACGAGTGACGGATTCCTTTAGTCCATCGGGACTAATCCCGTCTACGGCCTTTTAGTTGAAAACACGCCTAACTTGCACACACCAGCTTAACTCACCGGTGTCTGGAATCACCCACGACACTTGTTAAGCAAACTCTAAGTGGGGAGGCTACAACCTCGTGTAGCATGGGATCAAATTTATATCGCGCGCTCTAAGGGGTGGCCTCCCCTCTCGGTCCGAACCGGAAACACCCATGCCCCCGAACCAGGTGGCCTGCCTACCGGCTACAACCAGTATCTTCCACCATGGCCTCTCTGTACGGTGTGTGCTTGAAAGGGGTTGACAACTTACTGAACTGTACCCTACCTGCGGCAGGGACAAGTGGTAGTACATAGCAAGTATGGGGGTTACTAGAACAAGACTCAATCTATGGTCGACTCAGGAGGTTTAAGGTATTCCCTGCATGATTAGCATAACGAATATATTTCATCAAGAGACAGACTCACCACTCATCGTACCCTTCATGCCATGCCGGACACACTTGTCTCGACGAGGAACTAGGGACAAGCTCGGGTCTACCCAAGATAGAGACTTTCCCGTTTTCCTTCCGGTAGGCACGAATGGCATACGAGGGTGATCATTATCACAAACATGTCCATTTCCAACAGCAAGGAAATTTCAAATAAACATTTATGCAAATGATCACATCACCACATAAAATAACGAGTTCCACGTATGGAGGTTGTGTCATAAACGCGTCAAACCATGCATGCAACATATTATGCCAGGGCTCAGAATGCTTGCCTTCATGGTGTGGAAAGGCAGGGTGCACTCCAAAGCCATTGAAGGATTTCCTTCCTCTCTCCAAAAATCCTATTTTGAAATAATTTAAATTAACACACAATTCCAAAGCAGCACAAAAAAGTTGTTTGAATTTTTTTGAAATAAATCTTAAAATAAACTAGACCATATTTGAGAGAGGTAGGAAAAAGAATTAATTCATTTGGAGTTTTATTTAAAAATATATACCCAGTCAAAGTTGTGGTCAAATCTATTTAAAAAAAATAAATCAGAAATGAAAAACGATTCGAATATATACGTACACGTCGAAAGCGTATTCTGGAAATGCGCCTCCAGTTATCCAGCGTGGACTGCGCGTGGGTCACCGACAGTGGGCCCGCCTGGCCCACTGGTCAGGTTTGACTGGTCCACGCGCGCGTCATCTCCCTCTGACCGAACGGTGGCGGAAGGGCTGGGGCAATGGCAGCGGCTGCGGTTGCCGGAGATGGGGAAGGAGACCTCTCCGGGTCGATTGACTGCCAATGGGGGTCCTAGGGTGATGGCTTGAAGCTGCCTGCGTGCGGAGACGAGCTCGGGGCTCCTTAAATAGGTGATCGGGGTCGGTTCCGCGGCGGTGGATGAGGATGCCGGCGAACCGCCTCTCTGTAGCTTGCAGGGCGACGTGGAGGTGACGAGAGCTAGCCGACGAGCGAGGAGATAAGCTCGCACGGCTCCCAGGGGCAGGTGGCGAGCCAGGGTGGCTTGGGCGGCGCCGACCGGGGCTGGAGCCACTGCGGACGCCGGCGTGCCGCCAAGAATGCCCTGACGGCGGCGCTGTAGCGTGCCAGGGTGGTCGGGGTGGTGTGGCGGTGCAGGAGGATACGTGGCGGCTAGCTGTAGATGGCCAAGAGCCGAAACGGGTGCGGGGCGAGACGCGGCGGCTCGGGCGCACGTGCGTGCCAAACGCACGCTCTGCTCGCGCTCTGGGCGTGCACGGGACGTGCTCGACGTAATGCCAGAGCCTGCTACAGAGCTTGGATGAGGCTGGCACTTCACAGACCCAGGCTAGGAGTAACTGGGAGCCTAGTGGACATGCTGGTTTGATCAAAGGTGCAAGCTCACAGTGCAGTGCCAAAATTTATGTCAAAACAGATCATGCCCATAAGGTGTTTGACAAAATGCCAAGGGCACTTAGGCATTTCTTGGAGGGGCCAAAATCTCCAGATGGTGGTCTCTTTAGGTGAAAGAGAGGGTGGTAAGGTCATTTGGACAAAAAGAGAAATTTGCTAGTGCAAATTTTGTAGAACCACAATTCTGGACAGGGAGTAAATGGCATCCTTACATGAACCAAAAATGATCCAATAGGTGCATGCTCCTGGACTTAGTGGTTTTGCAGGAAAGACTATAAGCAGGAGTAAGCTCAAGGTCATTGGAGCAAAAATAAATAGGGTTGCAGTAGAAATCACAAGGCTGGACCAGAATGGAAAAGAGGTTGATTCACTCAAAAATTTCAAAGAACAACACTAGTTTTTTGCATAAAGTTGAATCATAGGCTATTACCAACATCCCATAATTTTGGTGGAGGCTAGAAAGAAATAAATAAAAGGGTTATAGTGCAAAATTGTACTCATGGATCAGAGAAGAAACTTGGGAGTAGAACTCAAAATATTTCAAGAATAAAATATATTTCTATATAAAAGTGATTTAAAAACATCACATGACATCTCCAAATTTTGGTTGGAATTTTAAGTGAATTTATCAAATGGTTGTAGTTCAAATATGGCCATTTAACCTTGAAAAACCATTTTCAAGAAAATAAAAATCAAGCAACTTAATTATTTAATTAGTTCTACTAATACAGGAAAAGTTTTTCTTGAGTGGTTAAACAGGTCCAATAACATATTTGAAAAGTTTTCATTTTGGGGAAAACTCCATAATAACAAGGGAGGAAATGGTTCAAAAATAAAAGGGAGCCCAAAAAATAAAAGTTTTAATTCCTGGAAAGATTTTTAATTTATTAAAACAAGGCCAAAATTTTGGGGTGTCACACTGAACCTCTGCATATACTTGCGGAGACTCTTGCCTCCCTTATGGGGGATGACGTGCAGGTCGCTCGCTTGGCCTTGGGCTTGGTGGCCTCCAGTAAAGGCGCCCACGAACTCATGGCACAAATCCTACCCGGAGGAAATAGAGTCCACCGGCAAGTGCATCAACCGTGACATGGCATTGGGTTTAAGAGCCAATGGAAAGTAATTCGCAAGCACCTTATCGTCACGGGCTCCGGCAGCTTGCATCGCGATGGTGTAGATGCCGAGGAACTCGGATGGATGGGTCTTGCCGCTGTACTTTTCGCCCACGTCAGGTTTGAGGGTGCGGTGAGTGGGCCACTGGAACTGCCGCAGCTCATGGGTAAAAGCCGAACAGCCTACCTCGTAAGGTAGGCCTCCAGGGCTCTCCGGTGTCGGGTGGTTCGCAGCAGGCCCTGCTCGCCTATCTGACTGGTGGCGCGCTCCGTGCCGGCGCTCGATAGTGGTTCGAGCGTCTTCATGTTCTCGTTCCCGAAGAACTTGGCGTTGGTCACAGTGGGTCCGCGGTCGGACGATGCTATGGAGATTTCGTCACCCGTAACGTCGCGACGGGCTGGCATCCGCGGCACCGGGCGAGGAGGAGGCGAGTGCACCGTGGTCGCGGCGCCGCCGGCTTTCCTGCCACTGGTACGTGGGACTCTGTCGGAGCGTCGACCCGGGGGCTCCATCGGACTCGGTTCGTCTTTGTTGGCCACCGCAACAAGGCTTCGGATAGTGGCTCTCCATTCGTCGAGTTTCCCCGTAGTGGGAGGAAAATCGAGGAGCAACTGCGCGCGCACCAGGGCTTCTGCTGGCATTGGTGGCAGCGAAACCTGCACGGATCGCGACACGCTTCGACTACTGACCATGTCAGAAGGAGCTCTATCACGACCCCGCGGTCGCATGCCATCTTCACCAGCGCCTCAGCGAGCGGGCAGGTCTTCTACATCCTGGGAGTGGCGCTCGGGGCTCTTCCCGCGGCGACCCCGGGGTCTTCGGCGTGGTTACGCCGTTCGTCGCGCGCCGCTTGAGAGGAGCGCACCGCCGGCGCCGGCGTGGGAGTCTCGGAAGCCCTCGCGTCGCCTTCGGGCGGGGTGGCAGCGATCTTGGAGGGCCCCGCGCCACCCGCGGAGGGCCTGGCTCCGTCTTTGGATTTGGCGGCGTGCGACCCGTTACCAGGCGCACGAACATCGCTGCCTCCCAAACTCCGGCTGCTGGGACGGTGTTAGTGTTCGTGAACGGCGCCCCGGGTCCTCTCTACGACCGGTCCGCTGCTCGCCCGCGTCGGGACGGGATGTCCGGCCTCCGACGGGCCAACCGCCACCGTCGTCTTCTTCTTGGGCGCCATGACGATGAAGAAGCGTCGAACTAACTGCTAAAGCCGATTCTCACGACTGCGCCCCCTACCTGGCGTGCCAAAGATGTCTGTGTTTTGGAACGACACCTATGGGATCACAAGAATCCCTACTGCGGTTGCGGGGCGCGGGTCGTGAGAAGAGCGGATCAAGAAGATAGCACACGGTTCCTTTACCCAGGTTCGGGCCGCGAGGATGCGTAAAACCCTACTCCTGCTTTGATGGTTTGTTTATCTGTGGTCTTGAACTAGCAATGGGGCGCGAAGAGCTCCAAAAAGCCGAATCCTCTTCCTGGTCGCCTTGGGCCTCCTTTTATAGGGAAAGGGGTTGCCACAGTGGCACACAGGAGGTGGAAAGGGGTATAGTGATGCGAGGTTCTCCCTCGCATTACATGACAAGGAGTCTTTAATGCGTCTTGCTTAGGTGTCCTTGCTTTATCGGGGACGGGGGAGAGCCCTGTCTCGTCCATCGCCTCTCCTTCTTGTGTCGACACGCGCCCTGGCCCATGGTGCCATGTAGGCAGGCAGGCAGCTGAGGTGGCGCAGTGGTGGGTCTCCACGAAGATCTGCTTGCCACCACGCAGGTGCCTGCCCAGCTGGTTGGGTCGGCAGCTGCATGCGAACGGCGGTGGGGGTTTGATTGGCATGGGCCTGATGGTGGCCCTACGGGGGTTCATGGCAAGGTCCTTGCCGGGGCCCCGGCAAGGGTCTTGCCGTGGCCCTGGCAAGGGTCTTGTTGTGGCCCCGGCAAGGGTCTTGCCGTGGCGCCTGCTGTCATCCCCGGCAAGGCGCTTGCCGAGGGCCTTGTGGTCCTCCTTGGCTGGGATCCCGCCAAGCATCATCATCTTCTAAAGTGTGTATCTGATCTTGAATGTCTTCACAAATATCTGCATGCCACCACGGGGATGTCTCCCGAATCCTTGCCCCATGGGGGCAGTGGACTCAAGGGTGACTCGCTCCGTAGGTGTGGGGCGAGCTGCCACGGCAAGGGTCTTGCCAGGTTTGCTAGAACTGCCCCCCGGCAAGGATCTTGCCGGGGGAGTCCGCTTCGTCCCCTTTGCTCTTTGTGGTCTTGGTCTTGACGTTGTTCTGCTTCTCTTGAGCTCCGGCCTTACCTTGGCTTACCTCCCTAGCCGTGCTTGGTGTGGCGGTGCCCGTGGCTCAGACTGCCTGTGCACAGTTATAGGGGTACAAAAAGTGTACCCCCCTTTTTGTACACCGACAGGTCTCAATAAGGTTTCTGATTCATACTTTTGCATTGCGAATAGATCATCACTTGAACATAAGTAATCATATGACAAAATCTATATATGTTGCTGTTATGAGAATAATCATGATGCCTTCATGTCCGTATTTTATTTTTATCGATGCCTCTACCTCTAAACATGAGGAGATATTTATTGTTATCGGCTTTTCGCTTGAGGACAAGCGAAGTCTAAGCTTGGGGGAGTTGATACGTCCATTTTGCATCATGCTTTTATATCGATATTTATCGCATTATGGGCTGTTATTTCACGTTATGTCACAATACTTATGGCTATTCTCTCTTATTTTACAATGTTTACATGAAGAGGGAGAATGCCGGCAGCTGGAATTCAGGGCTGGAAAAGGAGCAAATATTGCAGACCTATTCTGCGCAACTCCAAAAGACCTGAAACTCCACGGAATATCTTAAAATAAATAAAGAAAAATCCTCACCAAAGATGAAGGCCAAGGGGCCCACACCCTGCTCACGAGGGTGGGGGGCGCCCCCCCCTCCTAGGGCACGCCCCCTACCTCGTGGGCCCCCTGGTGGCTCTGCGACGCCCATCTTCTCCTATATGAAGTCTTTCGTCATGAAAAAAGCTAGAAGCAATCTTTCGGGACGAGACTCCGCCGCCACGAGGCGGAACCAATCTAGAGCTCCGGCAGAGCTGTTCTGCCGGGGATACTTCCCTCCAGGAGGGGGAAATCATCACCATCGTCATCACCAACGCTCCTCTCATCGGGAGAGGGCAATCTCCATCAACATCTTCACCAGCACCATCTCATCTCCAAACCCTAGTTCATCTCTTGTATCCAATTCTTGTCTCCAAGTCCGGGATTGGTGCTAGTAGGTTGCTAGTAGTGTTGATTACTCCTTGTAGTTGATGCTAGTTGGTTTATTTGGTGGAAGATCATATGTTCATATCCTATATGCATATTATTACCCCTCTGATTATGAACATGAATATGCTTTGTGAGTAGTTACGTTTGTTCCTGAGGACAAGGGAGAAGTCTTGCTATTAGTAGTCATGTGAATTTGGTATTTGTTCGATATTTTGATAAGATGTATGTTGTCTAGCCTCTAGTGGTGTTATGTGAACGTCAACTACATAACACTTCACCATTATTTGGGCCTAGAGGAAGGCATTGGGAAGTAGTAAGTAGATGATGGGTTGCTAGAGTGACAGAAGCTTAAACCCTAGTTTATGTGTTGCTTCGTAAGGGGCTGATTTGGATCCACATGTTTCATGCTATGGTTAGGTTTACCTTAATACTTTTGTTGTAGTTGCGGATGCTTGCAATAGAGGTTAATCATAAGTGGGATGCTTGTTCAAGTAAGAACAACACCCAAGCACCGGTCCACCCACATATCAAATTATCAAAGTACCGAACGCGAATCATATGAACGTGATCAAAACTAGCTTGACGATATTCCCATGTGTCCTCGGGAGCGCTTTTCCTTATATAAGAGTTTGTCCAGGCTTGTCCTTTGCTACAAAAAGGATTGTGCCACCTTGCTGCACTTTATTTACTTTTGTTACTTGTTGCTCGTTACAATTTATCTTGTCACAAAACTATCTGTTACCACTTATTTCAGTACTTGCAGAGAATACCTTGCTGAAAACCGCTTATCATTTCCTTCTGCTCCTCGTTGGGTTCGACACTCTTACTTATCGAAAGGACTATGATAGATCCCCTATACTTGTGGGTCATCAGAGGTGCAGACCAGTCAAAATCTTCCTTGAGACCCATTTTCTTCAGATCTTCTGCGCTATACACATGAGACAGAATAGCCCAGGTATGGTTGAAGGTTTCATGGAGGTATTAGTGGTTTTTCTTCACTGCATTGTGGGTAGCAGTCATGTTGTGAAGAATTGAACCAAACTGACGCTTGACCCATTTATGATTGCGATCAACCTTTTGATGAAGACTGAGGAGAAGCTCACGACCAGTCATCACCATGGGTGCAGTGCCTTGAGGATTTTGCTTGGTTGTGTTGGCGGCAGAGTCATGAGTGGCAGAGTCGTCATTGGTTGAGTAGGATGCAGCCTTGCGAAATTGACCATCCAATGGACGAATGCCTTCATCTATAACAGCAGCGGCCTTACCCTTGTCATCAGCTGAGGAAAATGTCCATTTGAGGACTTCAATAGGAGGCAAGTAGCTGCAATGGTTTAATGTATCAGCTTTGTAGTTGAGTGAAGACCTTGTTCTGATGAATCTCATAATCCAAGGTGCATAAGGCTTCAGCTCAAATGGTGACATAGCGACATTGGCCAGAGTCCTCATGAAGAAATCATGAAAGTTGACGGGAACGCCATGCATGATACTGAAAAGTAGATTCTTCATGATGCCAACGACTTCTTCTTCATTCGAGTCGTGGCCCTTGATTGGACTCAATGTCTTCGTTAGAATGCGATAGATAGTCCGAGGCACATATAGTAATTCCTTCACAAGGAATTTGGTCCTTGGGGCTTGACCTGGCTTCAATGGCTTTATTAGCACTTGCATGTAGTGATCAGTAAGCTCAGGTTCACTATCACTACTAGGGAAAAGCCTATACACAGAATCTTACCAGCAGCGCGCTTTAAATCAGGCGCTGCTGCTAAGTAGCAGTAGCGCGGGCCATAGAAACTCGCTGCTGAAACAAGTTTATCAGTAGCGCGTGCGCTCCAAGAAGCGCTACTGCTAAAATTCCCACGACACCGCCGCGAGGCCAGTTATAGCAGCAGCGCGTTAAAATAAACAGCGCTACTGCTACGTAACGTAGCAGTAGCGTGTTTACCTATAGCACGCTACTGCTATGCCATTCCATCTCCCCCCACTCACTAGCCTCATCCACAGATCACACTCACACACACACTCACGGTCTCCTCCTCACCCCCCGCGCCGCCGGTCCTCCCCCGTCGCCCCTCCCCCGATCTGCGCCGTTGTCGCCTCATCCTCCTCGCTGGACTCGGTACCGGCCTCCTCCTCCGTCCTCCCTCCACTTGCCGCTGGCCGCCCCTCCTCGCTCCGCCTTCCTCCTTGATCCATCCTCCCTCCACTCGCCGCCGGCCGGCCCCTCCTCGCTCCGCCTTCCTCCTCCGTCCTACTATCTTCTCCCTCCTCGAGTCGCCCCTCCTTGTCCCTCCTCCCTGATACATTTTGATTTAGTAGGCTTTCATTTGTAACATTTTGATTTAGTTGATTTAGTTCAGTTGATTTAGTAGGCTAGTTGATTTAGTTGATTTAGAACATTTTAATTTAGTTGTTTTAGTATGCTAGTGGATTTAGTATGCTAGTTGATTTAGTATGCTAGTTGATTTAGTCGATTTAGTTGATATGATTCAGTTGATTTAGTAGGCAAGTTGATTTAGTTGATTTAGAACATTTTGATTTAGTTTATTTAGTAGGCTAGTTGATTTAGTTGATTTAGTAGGCTAGTTGATTTAGAACATTTTGATTTAGTTGATTTAGTATGCTAGTGGATTTAGTATGCTAGTTGATTTAGTATGCTCGATTTAGTTTTTTTGTAATAAGTTATTTTTTGGCAAAATGTTGGTGCCAATTTAGTTAAATTTGCCACTTGTTTACTGTGAAGTGAATCGTTAATCCTTTGCTCACATTGCTTTAGGAAAATGGCGCCACCACCAGCACCACTATGTCTACTTCCATCCGAGTTTTCGTCATGCGGCGGTAAGAAATTAGATGAAATGTAACAACTATTTTATTTTTAGTGTTGGCATTACTGCATTGTGTCATTTTGCTTTTCTTACACAGATCGTCCCATGCAATGTGAGGTTGAAATTCAACAAGCTGACAGGAGACACTGTGACATTTGAGGCTCCTGGGGGGCCGTACACTATGGAGGTCGAGAAAGGACGCAATATGTCACAGATTGGAGGAGATGGATGGGCCCGTTTACTCGCTCGCATGCGTCTTACTGGTGGTGAGTTGATCAGATTCTCCTTCAGAGCAGAAAGACCCAAGATGGTTGTCATTTATATCAACCTGGTGGAAGATGATGAAGATGACGAAGATGATGAAGATAATGAGGACCCACTCAATGAAGATTATGAGAACCCACTTCATGAAGCCATCATAGCTCAAAGAATGAGGCTGAGCGAGGAGGAGGTGTGCAACCTATGGGACATAATTCCGCCACGTGATGACTTTGTCGGGGTGCCATTCGTGACCCGCCTGACAAGTACCATGGTCGATTGGCATGAAATGGTATGTTATACGTACTTCTTAGTGAATCCAATGATATGCTTAGTGAATCTGATGATATTCTTAGTGTAGAGTCCAATTATATGCTTAGTGAATCCGATGATATGCTTATTGTTATACTTACAAATGCAAATTATCCGATTATATGCTTAGTGAATCCGGTTATATGCTTAGTGTAGAACTGTGTCTTTTGATAGTGTAGAAATCTAGACTTAATAGAAATATATTTGCAAGAGTATGTGTGAGGCTATTTATTAATTGATATGTTTTCCTTATTCAGAGATTGCCAAAGAACCTATCTGTGAGTTGTGGTATCGAGCCTGATGAAGAAGGCTCAGTTGGACTACGCCTTACCGCAAGGGGCTCCGTCACCACATGTACTTACCGCATTGGCACAGATGGTCGCACACACTTGAACTCGGTTGGGTGGAAGAGATTCCTCATTGGCAAGAATCTTCATGCTAGACAGGCCATCCTAATTACTATTAGGAACACCCACCGCCCAGGCTTGAGGATGATGATCGTTGTCGATATCATCTAGAACTACATATGTGTGTGTGGCTATATTATCTAGAACTACATATGATGATCGTCGTCGATATCATGTAGAACTACACATGATGATTGTCGTCAATATCATATAGAACTAAATATGATGATTGTCGTCGATGTCACCTTGTACTGCTTGAGGATGCATGTTGAGTATATATGAAATTGTTATCCAGTACTCCCTCGGTTCCAAATTACTCGTCGTGGTTTGAGTTCAAATTTGAACTAAAACCACGACGAGTAATTTCGAACCGAGGGAGTACTACCTAGTACCTATAATGCTTTATGAAATTGATATCTAGTAGTACCTAGTATCTGGAAATTGTAGTTTATCGAAGCCGGAAATGGGAAATGGTGAAAGATATAACAGTAGCGCTGGACCGGGAAATCGCTACAGCTAAATAATAGCAGCGCGTTCCTGAAAAGCGTTGCTGCTATAGACAATAGTAGTAGCGCGGGTACAGGCAGCACTACTACTAAGAGTTAGCTGTAGCGCCTTATTGGTAGCGCGGGCACCCGCGCTGCTGATAGGCCTAAAACCCGCACTGCTGCTAGCCTTTTCCCTAGTAGTGTATAGATGCAACGAGCAGCTTCAAGGGGAGGTGTCGGTGTCAAAACCGGCGGATCTCGGGTAGGGGGTCCTGAACTGTGTGTCTAAGGCGGATGGTAACAGGAGGCAGGGGACATGATGTTTACCCAGGTTCGGGCCCTCTCTATGGAGGTAATACCCTACTTCCTGCTTGATTGATCTTGATGATATGAGTAGTACAAGAGTTGATCTACCACGAGATCGTAGAGGCTAAACCCTAGAAGCTAGCCTATGGTATGATTGTCGTTGTCCTACGGACTAAACCCTCCGGTTTATATAGACACCGGAGGGGGCTAGGGTTACACAGAGTCGGTTACAAGGGAGGAGATCTTCATATCCGTATCGCCAAGCTTGCCTTCCACGCCAAGGAGAGTCCCATCCGGACCGAGAAAAAGTCTTCAATCTTGTATCTTCATAGTCCAACAGTCCGGCCGTCCGGATACCCCCTAATCCAGGACTCCCTCAGTAGCCCCTGAACCAGGCTTCAATGACAATGAGTCCGGCGCGCAGATTGTCTTCGGCATTGCAAGGCGGGTTCCTCCTTCGAATACTCCATAGAAGATCTTGAACACAAGGATAGTGTCCGGCTCTGCAAAACAAGTTCCACATACCACCGTAGAGAGAATAATATTTCCAAAAATCTAATCTGCTGACACACTCGATATCATGACAACACACCATGGCCCGGTCTTTATCTGAACCGTTATTCTCAACCAGCCTTGGCGCATATCGCGAGGCAGTTTCCTTGGCACGTCTTGTCGAAGCAGAGATCATGTCCCCTTATCACGGGATTCTCATCAATACGGACGTGGGTAACCCAACCGCGCCATCAATTACGGTGCTTAGGGAATAAGCAAATTTACCAGGCTAGTGGGGGCGTATAGTTTCATCCGCCTTTATAAAGGGATAAGGGTTCACCTTTTCTCATCCACGCCTTCTTCCTCCTTGCTCATCCATTCTCGCGCACTTGAGCTCCAACACCCAAGTTCGCACCCTTCTCACACCGCTCCAACCATGTCCGGAGCGGGAGGCAAGTGGATGAAATCCCCCATCATGGAGGAGGACATCAAAAAGCTGCGGGGAGCCGGATACTAGGCCGCGGATATCGCGCACCAGCTGCCCGACGAGGGGCAGATCGTCCCTACCCCGGAACCTTATGAGAGGGTAGTTTTCCTCACCCATTACGTATGTGGACTGGGGTTCCCCCTTCACCCATTCGTCCGCGGCCTCACGTTCTACTATGGGCTAGACTTCCATGATCTGGCCCCGAACTTTATCCTCATCATCTCGGCGTTTATCATCGTGTGCGAGGCCTTCCTTCGCGTCCATCCCCACTTTGGCCTGTGGCTGAAGACCTTCAATGTCAAGCCGAAGGTTGTGGGCGGCCAGCAAGCGGAATGTGGAGGCGCCATGGTGGGCAAAATGCCCAATGTCACATGGATCGAGGGCTCCTACATGGAGACCATAAAGGGGTGGCAATCGGGGTGGTTTGCTACCTCTTGAGCTTGCGTTGGTTTTCCCCAAAGAGGAGAGGATGATGCAGCAGAGTAGCATAAGTATTTCCCTTAGTTTTTGAGAACCAAGGTATCAATCCAGTAGGAGGCTACGCTCATGTCCCTCGTACCTGCACAAAACGATAGCTACTCGCAACCAACGCGATTAGGGGTTGTCAATCCCTTCACGGTCACTTACGAGAGTGAGAACTGATAGATAATGTTTTTGGTATTTTTGATATAGAGATGCAAAGTGAAAAGTAAAAGGCAAAGTAAAAAAGCAAAGCAAGATTAAAGTGATGGAGATTGATAAGATGAGAATAGACCCGGGGGCCATAGGTTTCACTAGTGGCTTCTCTCAAGAGCATAAGTATTCTATGGTGGGTGAACAAATTACTGTTGAGCAATTGATAGAATTGAGCATAATTATGAGAATATCTAGGTATGATCATGTATATAGGCATCACGTCCGTGACAAGTAGATCCACAACTGCCTGCATCTACTACTATTACTCCACTCATCGACCGCTATCCAGCATGCATCTAGAGTATTAAGTTAAAAACAGAGTAACACTTTAAGCAAGATGACATGATGTAGAGAGATAAATTCATGCAATATGAAATAAACCCAATCTTGTTATCCTCGATGGCAACATTGCAATACGTGCCTTGCTGCCCCTTCTGTCACTGGGAAAGGACACCGCAAGATCGAACCCAAAGATAAGCACTTCTCCCATGGCAAGAAAAACCAATCTAGTAGGCCAAACCAAACTGATAATTCGAAGAGACTTGCTAAGATAACCAATCATACATAAACGAATTCGGAGAAGATTCAAATATTATTCATAGATAGACTTGATCATAAACCCACAATTCATCGTTCTCAACAAACACACCGCAAAAAGAAGATTAAATCGAATAGATCTCCACAAGATAGGGGGAGAACATTGTATTGAGATCCAAAAAGAGAGAAGAAGCCATCTAGCTACTAACTATGGACCCGAAGGTCTGAGGTAAACTACTCACACTTCATCGGAGGGGCTATGATGATGTAGAAGCCCTCCGTGATGAAGGTCCTCTCCAGCGAAGCTCTGGAACAGGCCCCAAGATGGGATCTTGAAAGGATCGAGAAGAGGTGTCTAGAGGGGTGGGGGTGATTAGACACTAAGTGCTAAAAGTTGCAGTTTTTAATATTCTTAAATTTAGGTGGAATTTAAGCACAAGTTTAAAAAACACAATACATATCAAGCAAGCATGCAATGAGTATATGAGCAGCAGAAAGTAAAGCATGCAACTTGCGAGAATGTAAAGGGAAGGGTTTGGAGTATTCAAACACAATTGGAGACACGGATGTTTTTGGCGTGGTTCCGATAGGTGGTGCTATCGTACATCCACGTTGATGGAGACTTCAACCCACAGAGGGTAACAGTTTCGCGAGTCCATAGAGGGCTCCACCCATGAAGGGTCCACGAAGAAGCAACCTTGTCTATTCCATCATGGCCATCGCCCACGAAGGACTTGCCTCACTAGCGGTAGATCTTCACGAAGTAGGCGATCTCCTTGCCCTTACAAACTCCTTGGCTCAACTCCACAATCTTGTCGGAGGCTCCCAAGTGACACCTAGCCAATCTAGGAGACACCACTCTCCAAGAAGTGACAAATGGTGTGTTGATGATGAACTCCTTGCTCTTGTGCTTCAAATGATAGTCTCCCCAACACTCAACTCTCTCTCACAGGATTTGGATTTGGTGGAAAGAAGATTTGAGTGGAAAGCAACTAGGGGAAGGCTAGAGATCAAGATTCATATGGTTGGAATGGAATATCTTGAGCTCAACACATGAGTAGGTAGTTCCCTCTCAGAAAATATGTATTGGAAGTGTAGGTATGTTCTGATGGACCTCTCCACGAATGAAGAGTGGGTGGAGGGGTATATATAGCCTCCACACAAAATCTAACCGTTACACACAATCTGCCAAACTCGGTGGGACCGAATCGTTAAACTCGGTCGGACCGATTCAGCAAACCTAGTGACCGATAGGATTTTCGGTAGGACTGAGATGCAACTCGGTAGGACCAATATGGTTAGGGTTAGGGAATAACGTAATCTCGGTGTGACCGATTACACAAACTCGGTGGGACTGATTTTGGTAATAAGCAAACCAGAGAGTTGGTCAGGAAAACTCGGTGAGACCGATTACACAAACTCGGTGGGACCAATTTTGGTAATGAGCTAACCAGAGGATTTGCATTGTAATCTCGGTAGTACCGATTTCTCAAACTTGGTGAGACAGATTTTGGTAATGGACATACACAGAGAGATTACAATCCCATCTCGGTGAGACCGAGATCCCTACCGGTAAAACCGATTTGCTAGGGTTTGTGGCAGTGGCTATGACATGTGAAACTCGGTGGCGCCAGATAGAAAGAATCGGTGGGGCCGAGTTTGACTTTTGGTTTAGGTCATATGTGGATGTGGGAAGGTAGTTGAGGATTTTGGAGCATATCACTAAGCACATGAAGCAAGAGGTTCATTAAGCAACACCTCATGCCTCCTTGATATTATTGGCTTTTCCTATAGACTCAATGTGATCTTGGATCACTAAAATAGAAAATGTAGAGTCTTGATCTTGAAGCTTGAGCCAATCCTTTGTCCTTAGCATCTTGAAGGGGTTCCACATACTCTAGTCCATGCCACTCCATTGTTGAACTTATCTGAAACATGCTAGGTAAAAGTGTTAGTCCAACAAGAGATATGTTGACATTAATTACCAAAACCACCCTGGGAGCACTTGTGCTTTCAATCTCCCCCTTTTTGGTAATTGATGACAGCATACATCAAAGCTTTAGATAAAGATATAGAGAATAGCAAGTAAAGCTTTGGAAGGACATGTAACATGCATAGGCTCCCCCTACATGTATGCAAACATGTGAAAATGGAATATAGGAGCATGTGAATGCATAAGCATGACAGAGTAAGCAATGTGTTACATGGATCTTGGCTATATGCATCAGAGCAAATGTTGTGAATATTAGAAATGTACCTTCATGCTCATGAGTCCTTCTTGCAAACAATATTTACATCAGTAACAACTTCTCATTCACATGACTGTGATGCATAGGTTTAGGGTATATTGACTTAGGAGTCAAGTGAGAGCACTTGATCATAGGTCATACTCATCGTTTAAGCTCAAAATGGGGTTACCATTTTTCGTTTAAGCATCTTGATGTATTCACATCTTGTTGAGTTGCTTTGACTCATGACTTGGAGTAAAGCTTCTCTAAGATGGGATAACATACCTTGGGTGGTGGTGTCGATCTTGCACATGTAGTCAAACTTTTGTGGGTTGCTCAAGGTTGATGTAGTTCATCAAGTGTTGGGAGCACCACTTGGAGTTTGAGTTCATCTACCTACATGGGTTAGTCTTGCAAGGAAGAGCACTTGTGTATCAAAAATGACAATCATAGGATTTAACATAGAATTTGTCAAAGGATATGTTTGAATGGTTTCGTGCTTCCTTGTCTTAAACCACCATTGTGTAGAGACTTGGTTATGTAGAAATTGCTCAAGATGTGAGTGAGTTGCAATCTCGTAGATTTATATTCAACCAAGTACCTACACGGGTTAGATAATATGCAAGGTACAAATATATCCAAGACATATGAATAGCATCATAAGAGAAATATCGAGGATTAGTCATAGGCTCATGCCCTGCATGTATCAAATGGAGTTCCTACTCCAAGTTTGAAGCATCAATGATGTTCAACTCACCTCTCAACCTGCAAAACACTTTCTCATCAAGTGGTTTAGTGAATAAATCCGCCAATTGCTTATCGGTGCGAACATGCTTAAGGTTAATGTCCCCTTTGGCAACATGATCTCGAATGAAATGATGACGAACTTCAATATGCTTAGTTCGAGAATGTTGCACGGGGTTGTGAGCAATCTTAATAGCACTTTCATTGTCACAAAGCAGTGGAACATGTTTCACATATATCCCATAATCTTTAAGAGTTTGGGTCATCCAAAGTAATTGAGTACAACATGAACCAGCGGCAATGTATTCCGCTTCGGCGGTGGATAAGGATACCGCGTTTTGTTTCTTGGAAGACCAAGACAGAAGAGATCTACCAAGGAATTGACAAGTACCCGAAGTGGACTTTCTATCAACCTTGTCTCCGGCATAGTCCGAATCGGAGTAGCCAACAAGATCGAAAGAGGACCTCTTAGGATACTAAATGCCAAAATTTGGTGTATGGATTAAGTATCTCACTATCCTTTTCATAGCCTTAAGATGACATTCTTTAGGAGCAGCTTGATATCGTGCACACATGCACACACTTAGCATAATATCGGGACGTGAGGCACATAGATATAACAATGAACCAATCATAGAGCTATAAACTTTTTGATTAACTGGTTCACCATCTTTGGTCAATTCAAGATGTCCACTAGTAGGCATGGGTGTAGTCATACCTTTGCATTCTTGCATATTGAACTTCTTGAATAAGTCCTTAGTATACTTCGTTTGAGAGACGAAGGTACCTTCCTTAGTTTGCTTGATTTGCAAACCGAGAAAGAATTTGAGTTCACTCATCATAGACATCTCAAACTTCTCCGACATTAGCTTTCCAAACTTCTCACTAAAATGAGGGTTAATTGAACCAAATATGATATCATCAACATAAATTTGGCACACAAATAGTTCTCCATTAACCATTTTAGTAAAAAGAGTAGAATCAATTTTACCAATTTCAAAGCCTTTTTCAATAAGGAACTTGGTCAAGCATTTATACCATGCTCTAGGAGCTTGTTTAAGACCATAAAGAGCTTTGTGAAGTTTGTAAACATGATTAGGTTTCTTAGGATTGACAAAGCCGGGAGGTTGCTTAACATAAAGTTGTTCCTCAATTTTGCCATTTAGAAAAGCACTTTTAATGTCCATTTGGTACAAGGTGATATCATGGTGATTAGCATAAGCAAGTAAGATGCGAATGGACTCAAGTCTAGCAACGGGAGCATATGTCTCACCATAGTCCATACCTTCAACTTGTGTGTAGCCTTGGGCGACGAGACGTGCTTTGTTGCGAACCACTTGTCCATCTTCATCTTGCTTGTTGCGAAACACCCATTTGGTACCAATGGTGTTGTGGTTGTTGTCGGGCTTCTCGACCAATGTCCACACTTGATTTCTCTCAAAGTTGTGTAGCTCTTCATGCATAGCGTTTATCCAATCCGGATCCTTCAATGCTTCTTCAACCTTCATAGGTTCAATGCTAGAGATGAATGAGTAATGTTCACAAAAGTTAGCTAAACGAGTTTTAGAGCGAGTGATTCTCCCAGTTTGGATATCATTGTAGATTTGCTCGACGGGATGATCTTTGGCAATTCTTGTTTGAACTCGTGAAAGCTTTTGCTTGGGTCAGCGTGGAACATCCTCTTCATCTTGTTCTTCTTCTTCTTCTTGGCCTTCTTCATTATTGACGTTGTTGTTCTCTCGTCGTGGTGGAGAAGGAGGTTGTTGATGTTCATCTTGGTGTACTTCCTCGTTTTCTTCATCTTGGCGTGTCCCACTTGTGGATGCTTCCGTATCAACTCTTGGTTCACCTTGTCATGAGGTAGAAGCTTCCACTTGGACAGACGAGGTACTCTCCTTCATTTCCGTTGGACGAATCTTGCCGATGGACAAGTCTTGAATTGCTTCCGAAGGGTCTTTGTCTCCTACATCAATTGGCAATTCCTCTACTTGCGATCCGTTAGACTCATCAAACTTCACATCTACCGCCTCTTCAACCTTTCGGGTGAAATTGTTGTACACACGGTAAGTGTGAGAGTTTGAGCCATAACCAAGTAGGAAACCTTCATGAGACTTAGGAGCAAATTTAGAACGACGGTGCTTATCAAGAATGTAGCACTTTGAGCCGAATACTCGAAAGTATCCAACTTGGGGTTTGTTACCGGTGAGGAGCTCATATGCCGTCTTGCCGAGTAGCTTGTGAAGATACAAGGGATTTGTTGCATGACAAGCTGTCTCAACCGCTTCCGCCCAAAAGTGCTTTGGCGTCTTGTACTCATCAAGCATCATTCTTGCCATCTCGATAAGAGTCCGGTTCTTCCTCTCAACAACTCCATTTTGTTGAGGTGTGTACGTAGCCGAGAACTCGTGTGAAATCCCTTCTTCGTCAAGAAAGGTGTCCACATTTGCGTTCTTGAACTCCGTTCCGTTGTCGCTCCGAACCTTCTTGATCTTTACGTCAAACTGATTTTGGGCCTTCCTAGCAAAGTTTTTGAAGATCTTCTGGACCTGCGATTTGTCATCAAGAAAGAACACACACGTAAATCTTGAAAAATCATCAACTATGACTAGACCAAATGAGTTACCACCGAGACTCTTGTAGGCATTTGGACCAAAGAGATCCATGTGAAGTAGCTCGAGTGGTCTTCTTGTGGTCATAATGTTCTTTGCGCGGTGACTTCCTCCAACTAGTTTTCCTGCTTGACAAGCACTACAAAGTCTATCCTTGTCAAATATGACATCTTTTATTCCGAGGATATGATCACCTTTAATAAGCTTATCAAGATTTCGCATACCAACATGACCTAGTCTTCTATGCCACAACCAGCCTTTAGAAGATTTAGCAATTAAGCAAGTTTTAGGTTGAGCCTTTTTAGTGAAATCAACAATATAAAGATCTCCTCTACGTATACCGGTAAAGATCATTTTATGATTGTCTCTACGAAACACTTGGCAATCTACTTCAGTGAATAGGACATTGAAACCGAAATCCACAAGTATAGAAACTGAAAGTAAATTGTATCCAAGGGATTCAATGAGCATGACATTTTGTATGGAGCTATCATGTGAGATGGCCACCTTACCAAGGCAAACCACCTTACCCTTTGAATTATCACCAAAAGTGACATATTTTCGAGGGCCGTCGTTTTCAGCAAGCTCATTGAACATATCTTCATCTCCGGTCATATGATCAGTACATCCACTATCAAGGACCCATTCCTTTCCTCCAGCCATGTAGCCGCGAAGATTTGCCATAAGACCAAAATGCCTCATTGCATCATCAAGATCATAGTCACTATCATCATCTTCATCATAGTATCCATGTTCAACATCATCTTGTGATTGATCAATTCCTAGAGAGGGTAATTCATTAGATAAATGATCATCACAATGGTTACGTTTATGAATTCTAATAGCTTCAGATATGATATTGCTAATGATTCCAACGTTTCCTTTAGCATGCATGAGATTGGTAAGCTCAAATAGACAATCACCAAAGTTAGGATCACTAGAGTTCATCTTACTCAAAGCAATAGACTTATGGAGAATTTCGTCTAAATTTTTCGAGGAATAACTTGGAAATCGTTCCTCAAGAAATTTCCATATAGTATAGGCACAATCAAGAGTAGGCAAACTAGCAATCCAATTTTTGGGCAATCCTCTTATGATAAGATTGATGGTTCTAAGATTGCGAATCATGTCAAGATCTTCATCTAGGGTAGGGTGCAAAGGATCAACATGAGGTGCACAAGGGCAAGTAATGTACTTGTTCAAATGATATTTATTGAAAATCTCAAGCATTTCATTTTTCCACTCATGAAGATATTCTCCATCAAGAATAGGCACTCTATGTCTAAGACTTCCCAAAGTAGACACATCCATCTTCCTCCAAAGATGTTTAAACCAAGGCAATGGAGACCAAAGCTCTGATACCAATTGAAAGGATCGAGAAGAGGTGTCTAGAGGGGGGGTGATTAGACACTAAGTGCTAAAAGTTGCAGTTTTTAATATTCTTAAATTTAGGTGGAGTTTAAGCACAAGTTTAACAAACACAATACATATCAAGCAAGCATGCAATGAGTATACGAGCAGCGGAAAGTAAACCATGCAACTTGCGAGAATGTAAAGGGAAGGGTTTGGAGTATTCAAACACAATTAGAGACACGGATGTTTTTGGCGTGGTTCCGATAGGTGGTGCTATCGTACATCCACGTTGATGGAGACTTCAACCCACGGAGGGTAACGGTTGCGCGAGTCCACGGAGTGCTCCACCCACGAAGGGTCCACGAAGAAGCAACCTTGTCTATTCCATCATGGCCGTCACCCACGAAGGACTTGCCTCACTAGCAGTAGATCTTCACGAAGTAGGCGATCTCCTTGCCCTTACAAACTCCTTGGTTCAACTCCACAATCTTGTCGGAGGCTCCCAAGTGACACCTAGCCAATCTAGGAGACACCACTCTCCAAGAAGTAACAAATGGTGTGTTGATGATGAACTCCTTGCTCTTATGCTTCAAATGATAGTCTCCCCAACACTCAACTCTCTCTCACAGGATTTGGATTTGGTGGAAAGAAGATTTGAGTGGAAAGCAACTTGGGGAAGGCTAGAGATCAAGATTCATATGGTTGGAATGGAATATCTTGAGCTCAACACATGAGCAGGTAGTTCTCTCTCAGGTATGTTCTGATGGCTCTCTCCACGAATGAAGAGTGGATGGAGGGGTATATATAGCCTCCACACAAAATCTAACCGTTACACACAATCTGCTAAACTAGGTGGGACCGAATCGTTAAACTCGGTCGGACCGATTCAGCAAACCTAGTGACCGTTAGGATTTTCGGTGGGACTGAGATGCAACTCGGTAGGACCGATATGGTTAGGGTTAGGGCATAACGTAATCTCGGTGTGACCGATTAAACAAACTCGGTGGGACCGATTTTGGTAATAAGCAAACCAGAGAGTTGGTCAGGCAGACTCGGTGAGACCGATTACACAAACTCGGTGGGACCGATTTTGGTAATGAGCTAACCAGAGGATTTGCATTGTAATCTCGGTAGTACCGATTGCTCAAACTCGGTGAGACCGATTTTGGTAATGGACATACACAGAGAGATTACAATCCCATCTCGGTGAGACCGAGATCCCTATCGGTGAAACCGATTTGCTAGGGTTTGTGGCAGTGGCTATGACATGTGAAACTCGGTGCCACCGGATAGAAAGAATCGGTGGGGCCGAGTTTGACTTTTGGTTTAGTTCATATGTGGATGTGGGAAGGTAGTTGAGGATTTTGGAGCATATCACTAAGCACATGAAGCAAGAGGCTCATTAAGCAACACCTCATCCCTCCTTGATAGTATTGGCTTTTCCTATAGACTCAATGTGATCTTGGATCACTAAAATAGAAAATGTAGAGTCTTGATCTTGAAGCTTGAGCCAATCCTTTGTCCTTAGCATCTTGAAGGGGTTCCACATCCTCTAGTCCATGCCACTCCATTGTTGTACTTATCTGAAACATGCTAGGTAAAAGTGTTAGTCCAACAAGAGATATGTTGACATTAATTACCAAAACCACCCAGGGAGCACTTGTGCTTTCAGATCTCATGGATACAGAAAGTTGCGGCGGTGGAATTAGGTTTTTGGCTCCTGCTCTGATCGTTTGGGGGTACGTAGGTATATATAGGAGGAAGGAGTACGTCGGTGGAGCTTCGAGGGGCCCACGAGGCAGGGGGCGTGCCCTAAGGGGGGGCGCCCCCCACCCTCGTGACCGCCTCTCTGATGCCTTGGCGTAGGGTCCAAGTCCCCTGGATCATGTTCGGTGAGAACATCACGTTCCCAAAGATTTTATTTCGTTTGGACTCCGTTTGATATTCTGTTTCTCCGAAACACGGAGATAGGCAAAAAAACAGCAATTTTGGGCTGGGCCTCCGGCTAATAGGTTAGTCCCAAAAATAATATAAAAGTGGAAAATAAAGCCCATTATAGTCCAAAATAGTAGATAATATAGCATGGAGCAATAAAAAATTATAGATACGTTGGAGACGTATCAGGCATCCCCAAGCTTAATTCCTGGTCGTCCTCGAGTAGGTAAATGATAAAAAGAGAATTTTTGATGCGGAGTGCTACTTGGCATAATTTCAATGCAAATCTTCTTAATTGTGGTATGAATATTCAGATTCAAAAGATTCAAGACAAAAGTTCATATTGACATAAAAATAATAATACTTAAAGCAAACTAATAAAGCAATTGTGTCTTCTCAAAATAACATGGCCAAAGAAAGTTATCCCTACAAAATCATATAGTCTGGCTATGCTCCATCTTCACCACACAAAGTATTTAAATCATGCACAACCCCGATGACAAGCCTAGCAATTGTTTCATACTTTAATATTTTCAAAACTTTTTCAATCTTCACGCAATACATGAGCGTGAGCCATGGATATAACACTATATGTGGAATAGAATGGTGGTTGTGGAGAAGACAAAAAGAGGGGAAGATAGTCTCACATCAACTAGGCGTATCAACGGGCTATGGAGATGCCCATTAATAGATAGCAATGTGAGTGAGTAGGGATTGCCATGCAACGGATGCACTAGAGCTATAAGTATATGAAAGCTCAACAAAAGAAACTAAGTGGGTGTGCATCCAACTCGCTTTCTCATGAAGACCTAGGGCAATTTGAGGAAGCCCATCATTGGAATATACAAGCCAAGTTCTATAATGAAAATTCCCACTAGTATATGAAAGTGACAAAATGAGAGACTCTCTATCATGAAGATCTTGGTGCTACTTTGAAGCACAAGTGTGGTAAAAGGATAGTGACATTGTCCCTTCTCTCTTTTTCTCTCATTTTTTTTCTTTTTTTCTTTTTTTTAATTTTTCGTCCGAAGTCTCATCCCGACTTGTGGGGGAATCATAGTCTCCATCATTCTTTCCTCACTTGGGACATTGCTCTAAAAATGATGATCATCACACTTTTATTTTTCTTACAACTCAACAATTACAACTCGATACTTAGAACAAGATATGACTCTATATGAATGCCTCCGGGATATGCAATGAATCAAGAGTGACATGTATGAAAGAATTATGAATGGTGGCTTTGCCACAAATACGATGTCAACTACATGATCATGGTAGCAATATGACAATGATGGAGCGTGTCATAATAAACGGAATGGTGGAAAGTTGCATGGCAATATATCTCGGAATGGCTATGGAAATGCCATAATAGGTAGGTATGGTGGCTGTTTTGAGGAAGATATATGGTGGGTGTATGATACCGGCGAAAAGTGCGCGGTATTAGAGAGGCTAGCAATGGTGGAAGGATGGGAAAAAGTGCGTATAATCCATGGACTCAACATTAGTCATAAAGAACTCATATACTTATTTCAAAAATTTAGAAGTTATCAAAGCAAAGTATTAGGCGCATGCTCCTAGGGGGATAGATTGGTAGGAAAAGACCATCGCTCGTCCCCGACCGCCACTCATAAGGAAGACAATCAATAAATAAATCATGCTCCGACTTCATCACATAACGGTTCACCATACGTGCATGCTACGGTAATCACAAACTTCAACGCAGGTATTCTTTAAATTCACAACTACTCAACTAGCATGACTCTAATATTATCACCTCCATATCTCAAAACAATTATCATGCTTCATTCTTTTCTTAGTATTCAACGCACTTAAAAGAAAGTTTCACAAATCTCGAATACCAAGCATATTATTATTAAGAAATTCACCATGCTATTAAGACTCTCAAAATGATCTAATTGAAGCATGAGAGATCAATAGTTTCTTTAAAAAAATCCACCACCGTGCTCTAAAAGATCTAAGTGAAGCACATAGAGCAAAATTATCACGCTCAAAACATATAAGTGAAGCACATAGAGCAAAACTACATGGCTCAAAAGATATAAGTGAAGCACATAGAGTATTCTATCAAATTTTAATTCATAAATGGCTCTCTCAAAACGAGTGTACAGCAAGGATGATTATGGCACACTAACAAAAAAATACACAAATAATACAAGACACTCCAAGCAAAACAGATATCATGTGGTGAATAAAAATATAGCTCCAAGTAAAATTACCGATGGAAGTAGACAAAAGAGGTATGCCTTCCGGGGCATCCCCAAGCTTTGACTTTTTGGTGTCCTTGGATTATCTTGGGGGTGCCATGGGCATTCCCAAGCTTAGGCTCTTTCCACTCCTTGTTCCATAATCCATCAAAAGATTTCACCCAAAACTTGATAACTTCACAACACAAAACTCAATAGAAATCTCGTGAGCTCAGTTAGAGAAAGAAAACATAAAACCACTTCAAGGTACTGTAATGAACTCATTATTTATTTTATATTGGTGTTAAACCTACTGTATTCCAACTTCTCTATGGATTATAAACTATTTTACCAGCCATAGATTCATCAAAATAAGCAAACAACACACGAAAAACAGAATCTGTCAAAAACAGAACAGTCTGTAGTAATCTGCAACGAACGCAAACTTCTGGAACTCCAAAACATCTACCAAAATAGGACGGCGTAGAAAATTTGTTTATTGATCAGGAGCAATTGGAATCAGTATTTTATCACGTTCTGGTGATTTTTAACAATTGTTTTCGCGAACAGAAAGATTCTGGAAAATTACAGCAAGATCAAATAACTATCACCCAAGAAGATCCTATAGGTCTAACTTGCACAAACACTAATTAAAACACAAAACTACATCTAAACAGAAGGTAGATGGATTATTTATTCCTAAACAGAAGAAAAAACAAAAAAACTCAAAATAAAATTGGGTTGCCTCCCAACAAGCGCTATCGTTTAACGCCCCTAGCTAGGCATAAAAGCGAGGATAGATTTAGGTATTGCCATCTTTGGTAGGCAATCCATAAGTGGCTCTCATGATAGTTTCAGATGGCAATCTTATTTTCTTTCTAGTAAAGTGTTCCATGCCCTTTTTGACTGGAAATTGAAATCTAATATTCCCTTCCTTGATATCAATAATCGCACCAACCATTCTAAGGAAAGGTCTACCAAGAATAATAGGGCAAGAAGGATTGCAATCTATATCAAGAACGATAAAATCTACGAGCACATAATTCCTATTTGCAATAATAAGAACATCATTAATTCTTCCCATTGGTTTTTTAATAGCGGAATCCGCAAGATGCAAGTTTAGAGAGCAATCATCAAAGTCATGGAAATCTAGCAAATCACAAAAGGTTTTGGGAATAGTGGAGACACTAGCACCCAAATCACACAAAGCATAAAACTCATGATCTTTAATTTTAATTTTAATAGTTGGTTCCCACTCATCAGAGTTTTCTAGGGATAGAAACTTTCAACTCAAGTTTTTCTTCATAAGATTGCATCAAGGCATCAACAATATATTCGGTAAAGGCTTTCTTTTGACTATAAGCATGAGGAGAATTTAGCACGGATTGCAACAAGGAAATACAATCCATTAAAGAGCAACTTTCATAATTAAATTCCTTGAAATCCAATATAGTGGGTTTAGCAACATCTAGGGTTTTATTTCTTTCAATCCCACTTTCATCAATTTCATCATAAATGTCTAAATACTCCGAATTTTTAGAATGCCTTCTAGGTAAAGGAAGATCATATTCAGTTTCATCAAGATTCATATTGCAAAACAAAGTTTTGATAGGGGACACATCAATAACTTTTAGATCTTCATCTTGATTTCATAGGAGTTCGATCTAGCGGCCATCTTATTGACTAAGGTAGCTTGCATATCCGAAATTTCAGCAGTCAACTTTTCAAGACGAGCAATTTGGGATCTTATACCATCAAATTCTTTAGACATATCATCGAGCTCTTTATTCATATAACTCATAAAACTTTTTTGTTCCTTAAGCTCGTTTCTAAAGAAATTATTATGCTCAAATTGCAAAACCATAAATTTCCTGACATTGTTTTCGATCTCCTCTAACCTTTTAAGGTGAAGATAACCAAATTTTGGTAGAGCCATCGCGACAAACAAGCAATCCAACACACGAGCAAACAAAAGGCAAGCGAGAAAAAGGCAAACGGAAAAAGAGAAGGAGAAGGAGAAGGAAAAGGAGAGGGAGAATAGAACGGCAAGGGTGAAGTGGGGGAGAGGAAAACGAGAGGCAAATGGCAACTAATGTAATGCGAGAGATAGGGATTGTGATGGGTACTTGGTATGTTGACTTTTTGCGTAGAATCCCGGCAACGGTGCCAGAAATTATTCTTGCTACCTCTTGAGCTTGTGTTGGTTTTCCCCGAAGAGGAGATGATGATGCAGCAGAGTAGCGTAATTATTTCCCTCAGATTTTGAGAACCAAGCACTAGTAGAAAACGGGCCATTAGTACCGGTTTGTGAGGGCCTTTAGTGCCGGTTATGGAACCGGCACTAACGTTTCGGCACTAAAGGCCCCCCCCCTTTAGTACCGGTTCAGCACGAATCGGTGCTAAAGGGGAACCACGTGGCACGAGCCAGCTCCGGGGGCCGGGAGCCCTTTAGTACCGGTTGGTAACACCAATCGGTACTAAATGGTTGTGGGTTTTTGTTTTATTTTGTATTTTTCAATTAAATTTGTGTTATCAATTTAATTTAGGATTGTTTTACGTTATAATGAGTTGTAGTCGTCATCATCATCATCATCATCATCATCGCATATTAATAAATAAATAAACTCTAGCTAGCTAAAAATCATCGTAGTCATCTAATTACCACTATTTAATCATCATAGTCATTACCGCGCTAGCTATCTAATCATCATCAATGCTGGCTAGCTTAAAGAGGAAACATTCACTTTGTAACAGAAGCAAAGATATCATCAAGTTCAACATAATCGTCACCAAGATCGAAGTTCAGGACACGGACATGAGACAAGTACTAATTAAGAGCATGAACTAGTAGCTATTGATCCTGCTGCTCCCTCTCAGGTAGAATAGCATAGAACATGTATAGCTCTGCTGATTCATCATACTGGAGCATGCAGATGAATCTGTCTCCTAATCTTGGGTTGTGCTTCACCTTACTGCCCCCTAGTACTTCTCTGCGATTGTTAACAATTTTGCTCCAATCTTTCACTATTAAGCATTCTTCGCTTTCAGAAATCCTGAATGCACTCATGTGCAATGTAGGAAATCTTGGTCGTAAGCTAACCATTGACATGCGACCTTTTGTCTCGATCCACTGAGGCACAACTGTCATCGGAAGTCCCTGTTGAACAACATCGTATAGTAATTAATATACTAAGCAATGAAAGTATAGCTTCAAAAATAATGTATGCAAAAGATGCACTAATTAAGGACAAATATTTAAAATCTTACCATTTTTTGATTATAGATGTGACCGTAGTTCAATACGATCACCATTGGTCGCACGTTTTGAGTACTAACATTTCTAAGTTTAGGAAAAAAAATTGTCTTGACAGTATTAAGATCCTCAAGCCATGAAACATAATGACTTATCTCCTCGCAGTTTAGTTGAGCCCCGGGGCAGTAGTAGGTCCTGTCTACCAAGCGCCGGACATGTTTGCTTGAACCGAAATAAGCTGACAATACAAATTAGTTGTCAACTATTTTTGAATAAACTGTATGAAAGACATAAACATATGCATGCATGGTTGAGAAAAACTCACCAAATGGTAGAACTGGAGGCGTTTGCACATCGACCCAGATGTCTATATTACCTTCAATATCATCTTTCGGACGAATATCAAAGGTGATAACCATATCAGGCTCAAATGCATAAGCCTTGCATAGTGCTTGCCAAGTTTTGCATTCAAAATGGGTGTATGTGTCTCCATTATATAATTTGACGTTGAAAATATACCCATGCTCCGTCTTCAAGTAAACTCTCTTTACCTCCATATCATCTATAGCACTAAAACCTATCTTATCCAAGACAAAAATTCTTGCATGGCAGGGGATGCGCTAGTAGAATAGTGAAAATTTAAAATTATAAGTTGAAGCAAATGAAGCATAAGTTTTGCATTCAAATAATAATTGACAAAGTGACTTACTGTATCAACTTCGAATGTCTCATCCAGCTTGATGCTGAAGCACCTACCATCAACAAGGAAATTTTGGTCGCACAGGCCGCGCTGGTCTTCACAGTGTTCGCACAAAATAAAATCTTTTTCGTCGTCAGATGACATTTCCTATGTTCATATAGGTGAAACATTAAACACCTATATCTAGCCAAATATATATTCATCTAACATTTGACATTAATATATCTAACTATATATTCAATTGACATTACTATATATTTAACTTTTCTATCTAATTCATCTAACATTCGATATTAATCTAACATTTATATAAACTCAAAATATATAAAAAAATTAAATAAATAGAAAAACTCATTAACAAATAATATTTTAATTAGATCATCAAATCTCATATACCTAAATTTTCTTACTAAAATAAACTAGTTATATTAATTATTCAACTAGTTCTAATCTCATATACCTAAATTTTCTTACTAAAAATAAACTAGTTATATTAATTATTCCACTAGTTCTAATCTCATATACCTAAATTTTCTTACTAAAAATAAACTAGTTATATTAATTATTCCACTAGTTCTAATCTCATATACCTAAATTTTCTTACTAAAAATAAACTAGTTATATTAATTATTCAACTAGTTCTAATCTCTAGTTCAACAATTTTTCTATCTAGCTAGCTAATTCATCTAACATTCGACATTAATCTAACATTCGATCATCTAATTAACTTTTCTAAAAAACAGAAAATAAGTAAAAAAATGTGTGTGTGTGTGTATGTGTGTGTATGCATGTGTGTGTATATATACGTATATGTGTGTACGTATGTGTGTATGTGTGTGCGTATGCGTGTGTGTGTGGTATATGTGTGTGTGTGTGCGGCCCCGTACGCCGCCGCCCCGTACGTACGAGCGGGGGCGCCGGCGTACGGGGCGGGGGCGCCGGTGTGTGTGTGTATGTGTGTGTATGTATGTGTGTGTATGTGTGTGCGGGAGCGAGAGAGAGACGTACGGCCGCGGCGATGGCGACGGACGGCGGCGGCGTTCGGGGCGGCAGCGCGAGACGACGACGACGATGGGCGGCGGCGGGGACAGTGACGATGACGACGGACGACGGGCGGCGACGACGGGATCGAGCGGCGCGCGCGGCGGAGGTTGGAGACGAAGTGGGGATGAAACTGAAATTTTCGTAAGAGCTATATATATAGGGATGGGCCTTTAGTACCGATTGGTGGCTCCAACCGGTACTAAAGGCCTATTTTCGCCAGGCCAAGCGGCGGGAAACGAAGGCTTTTAGTACCGGTTGGAGCCACCAACCGGTACTAAAGGGGGGGCCTTTAGTACCGGTTGGAGCCACCAACCGGTACTAAAGGCCTTGCGCTGCCACCCCAAAGTTTAGTCCCACCTCGCCCGGCGAAGGGCAGCCGCACTGGTTTATAAACCCAACCGCGGCTACCTCTTCGAACTCCTCTATATAGCAGGCTTCTGGGCCTAATTAATTAGGGCGCGCTGCCCTGTGAGTCTGCTGGCCCTCCTGGGCCTGCATTTGCACACCCTAGGTCTGGTAGACCCACAGGGCAGTGTGCCAACAAATTTGTTATATAGTTTTTTCTTTTCTGCATTACTTATTTTCTTTTATTTATTTTTGAGTAGTTTTATATAGTTTTTTCTTTTCTGCATTATTTATTTTCTTCTATTTATTTTTGAGTAATTTTTTTGTATAGTTTTTTTATTTTCTGCATTATTTATTTTTGTATAGTCTGAATCCCTGATACTCAGAAAGAGTTTGTCCAATTTGTACATGAAGTGCGTCCAGTTTTTGCCGTGACCCTCTCTACTCTTTCGCGCATGCTATGCGGGTGACATGATGATACCATGCCAAGTTTCAACATTTTCAGGATTCATTTTGTAGTGATTTTCAATTTCACGGTCATTTAGCTCTCTAAACAATTAGGTAAATGACCGAAAAACAACAAATGATGTCAGAACATGTTGGAAATTGATGACGCCACTTTAAATGCTGCATACTGAACACAAAAGAAGTCCGGAGTTTAAATAAGTTATTAAAAATAAAAAAGAGGTGCAATGCTGGTTAATTTGCTTCAAGCCATTCGGAATAGTGTAGACTGCACTGCACATAGCTCAGTGCAATCTATGCTATTCCGCAAGGCTTGAAGCTAATCAACATGTAGGTGAGAATTGCAACTCTTCGTCATTGTCTGTGCACTCACGGCTTATAAACCGCTCATACTGCCTCTCTCTTGGCGAAGATCACAAGATAGTTTGGTTAAATTGCATTACTTGTAAGTCCAGTTAACATGGATGCTTATGATGCAAGAGCAACAGCAAAAGTGAAAATTTGGCACAAATAGGTAGTTGTGTAACTAAAATAGGTAGGAGGAGAGATAGCTCTTATGTCACAAAAAAGAAGTTGTATCAAACCTTTTATGTCGGATCTAGAACAAACCAATCGGTATCGCCATCATACAGCCCAACCGTGGCTCGTGATGCATATATATGCATATCAAATGCACGGTTGGACGTATGATGGCGAATCCGAATGATTTGTATTCAGTCGATGAACTGGTAGATGTATGCAGTCGATGAACTGGTAGATGTATGTAGTCGATGAACTGAAAGACTTATGCAGGGAAGGCGAGAGGTGGGCTAGCTATATATAGGGTCGTCTGGCTCACAAAGTGATTGTGGTAGTTTCGATCCAACGACTCACATGAGCTAGGAAGAAACACACCCTTGATCCAACGACTCGCAAGAGCTAGAAAGAAACACACGATCCGTGTGATTCTTCCTGATTGGTGGGATGCACATTAGTACCCACTCCGGACTCCGAAACCCTGATACTCGAAAAGAGTTTGTCCAGTTTGTACATGAAGTGCGTCCAGTTTTTGCCGTAACCCTCTCTACTCTTTCGCGCATGCTATGCGGGTGATATGATGATACCATGCCAAGTTTCAACATTTTCAGGATTCATTTTGTAGTGATTTTCAATTTCACGGTCATTTAGCTCTCTAAACAATTAGGTAAATGACCGAAAAACAACAAATGATGTCAGAACATGTTGGAAATTGATGATGTCGCTTTAAATGCTGCATACTGAATAAAAATAAAAAAGAGGTGCAATGCTGGTTAATTTGCTTCAAGCCATTCGGAATAGTGTAGACTGCACTGCACATAGCTCAGTGCAATCTATGCTATTCCGCAAGGCTTGAAGCTAATCAACATGTAGGTGAGCATTGCAACTCTTCGTCATTGTATGTGCACTCACGGCTTATAAACCGCTCATACTGTCTCTCTCTTGGCGAGGTGGGACTGAAAACAGCTTGCCATAACCTCATTAGTACCGGTTCGTGGTAAGAACCGGCACTAAATGGTGATGGTGGGGCCATAGCCTGACCGCAGGCTGATGCAGCCTCTTTAGTACCGGTTCGTGGCATGAACCGGTACTAAAGGTTCGCCACGAACCGGTACTATTGATCACCGCCACGAACCGGCACTAATGTACACATTAGTGCCGGCTCTAATTCAAACCGGCACTAATGTGCTTCACGTTTGACCTTTTTTCTACTAGTGAAGGTATCAATCTAGTAGGAGGCCATGCTCAAGTCCCTCGTACCTGCACAAAACGATAGCTACTCGCAACCAACGCGATTAGGGGTTGTCAATCCCTTCATGGTCACTTACAAGAGTGAGAACTGATAGATAATGTTTTTGGTATTTTTGATATAGAGATGCAAAGTGAAAAGTAAAAGGCAAAGTAAAAAGCAAAGAAAGATTAAAGTGATGGAGATTGATAAGATGAGAATAGACCCGGGGGCCATAGGTTTCACTAGTGGCTTCTCTCAAGAGCATAAGTATTCTACGATGGGTGAACAAATTACTGTTGAGCAATTGACAGAATTGAGCATAATTATGAGAATATCTAGGTATGATCATGTATATAGGCATCACGTCCGTGACAAGTAGACCGACTCCTGCCTGCATCTACTACTATTACTCCACTCATCGACCGCTATCTAGCATGCATCTAGAGTATTAAGTTAAAAACAAAGTAACACTTTAAGCAAGATGACATGATGTAGAGAGATAAATTCATGCAATATGAAATAAACCCCATCTTGTTATCCTCGATGGCAACGATGCAATATGTGCCTTGCTGCCCCTTCTGTCACTCGGAAAGGACACCGCAAGATCGAACCCAAAGCTAAGCACTTCTCCCATGGCAAGAAAAACCAATCTAGTAGGCCAAACCAAACTGATAATTCAAAGAGACTTGCAAAGATAACCAATCATACATGAAAGAATTCAGAGAAGATTCAAATATTATTCATAGATAGACTTGATCATAAACCCACAATTCATCGGTCTCAACAAACACACCGCAAAAAGAAGATTACATCGAATAGATCTCCACAAGAGAGGGGAGAACATTGTATTAAGATCTAAAAAGAGAGAAGAAGCCATCTAGCTACTAACTATGGACCCGAAGGTCTCAAGTAAACTACTCACACTTCATCGGAGGGGCTATGATGATGTAGAAGCCCTCCGTGATGACGGCCCTCTCCGGCAGAGCTCCGGAACAGGACCCAAGATGGGATCTCGTGGATACAGAAAGTTGCGGCGGTGGAATTATGTTTTTGGCTCCTGTTATGATCGTTTGGGGGTACGTAGGTATATATAGGAGGAAGGAATATGTCGATGGAGCTTCGAGGGGCCCACGAGGCCGGGGGGGCGCGCCCTAAGGGGGGGGCACCCCCCACCCTCGTGACCGCCTCTCTGATGCCTTGGTGTAGGGTCCAAGTCCCTTGGATCACGTTCGGTGAGAAAATCACGTTCCGGAAGATTTTATTCCGTTTGGACTCCGTTTGATATTCTGTTTCTCCGAAACACTGAAATAGGCAAAAAATAGCAATTCTGGGCTGGGCCTCCGGTTAATAGGTTAGTCCCAAAAATAATATAAAAGTGGAAAATAAAGCCCATTATAGTCCAAAACAGTAGATAATATAGCATGGAGCAATCAAAAATTATAGATACGTTGGAGACGTATCATGGTTCTACATCACCGAGCCGCGCGACACTGACTGGGTGGCAGTCCCCGAGTTCTGATCCAGAATCCCCATGCGGCTTACCTCCTGGAAAGAGAAGGGCTTGTCCTGGGGTTCATCGGTGGAGCTGACCGGACTCTAGAAGTGTATCCGGAACATGATAAACAAGAAACTCAAGCTTGTCAACGTGGTCCAGGTCATGCTCTTCCGCCGGATCCTCCCGTGTCAACAATGGGCGTTTAATTTATGGGAGTTCGACCCGGCGCAACACCAGACTCTGCGCGAGCTCTTTGACACGACACACAAGGACGTTTGGAGGGTGCTGTTCGAGGGCGCCGATGTCCCCCCTTCCCTTACCGAGGACCGCGGACATAGCGCGAAGCGCCCTGCGAATCCGGTAAGTTCTCTACACCTTATAGGGTATTTACTTTCCCCAGTTTAATCATGTGTGGGATCTGAGCTCCCATGCCTCTCACAGGACTGGGTGGAGACAGCGGAGCAGATCGACTTCCCGACCCCCCTGCCCAAAGATCCCGCCAACGCTCTCCTGATGGAGATGCTGACTCCGGCACCTTATGAGGTGCCGGAGAAGAAGACCAAGAAGAAGGCCACGGGGACCCGAAAGAGTTCCCGGCGTCAGGTGGTATTAGAATCATCATCCAATAACTCCGAGACGCACTCCTCTCGTGAAAACGAGGGGGAAGAAGATGAAGGTTCTCCCCCTCCAGCTAGGGGAGACAAGAAAAGGAAGGCCGCCCCAACCGGGGAGGCCGAAGGGTCCAAGAAGGGAAGGACTCTCATTCTGGACTGTTCCACGACCGCCGCGCATAGAGAAGACGAGTGGCTGCCCAGGGACAAGCCCCTGGCGAAGTCGTAAGTATTCGGATACCAGAGTAATTCATGGTATGCTTTTATTGCACTGCTTCTCCTTACGCTGAATATGATTATGCAGTCCGTCCCGAGCCCGCATCGATGTATCTTCGTCAGACGGTTCTTTGGACCCATCGGATATGAATAGTGATTCACTTCCGACCGCCTCCTCCCCTCGCCCTACGGACAACACCGAGGTGTTGTCTCAAAGGGCACCAAGCCGAGCGGAGGTAGTCCTGGAGGCGCCTCAAGGCGACCTTCCGGACCCTGGGCGCAAAGGGAGCAAGACTCCCACGGGCTCCAAGTTTGGCCCCCAGCCAAACACCGCACCGGAACCCCCAGTGGTCCCGGACTCCGGCAGGCGGCCCCCTGTTAAGAGGGGCAGGCCACCCGTGCCGGTGACCTCTGTCCATCCAGAGGCACCGGACAACTTGCAGGAAGCGCTTCGAAGCGCTTCCATCGATGAAGAGCACCGCACTATCATGAGTACGGTGATCTAGAAGGTTCAGTCCGCCAAGAGCAGACTGATTGAAGCCTGTGCCAGCCTCCTAATAGGCTTTGAGGTGAGTAATCGAGATATAGGAAAATATTAGCGCATAGACAGTAGCCCCTGATACTCTGTTTGGCGTTCGCGAAGAAAAGCCGAATAGAGGATCAATTAGTAATTGCAGGAGTCTAATCCAAATATGTTTGTATGCGTATGCAGGCTTCACTGCTGGCCGCTGCCGCACGTACTGCGGAGGTCGCCGCCCTGAAGCAAGACCTCAAGCGGTCCAAGGAAGAACTCGGCGTTGCCAAGAGGCAGCTCGAGGAGAACAAAGGTAAGCAATAACTTATCTATATAAGAAGAAATTTGGTTGCAAGATAATACGATCATCATGAATGTGCCAGGGACCACGACCGAAGTGTCGACCCTGAAGAAGGCGCTGTCCGACGCTGAAAACAAAGCGGCCAAGGAGCACATCGAACGAGAAAGACACGAAGCCCGAGTAGGCGAGGTGCGGCAATAGCTCCAGGCGCTCGTGAAGAAGCACGAGTCCTTGGAGCTTGACTCGAAGATGCGATAGTCCAAGCTTGCCAAGGCCCTCGAAAGCACAAAACATGCCAAGGCCGAAGCCCAAAAGGCCCCGCAGGAGATTGAGGCGGTGAAGAAGATAGCAGCGGGTAAGGCATTCATTATGCAAAGCAAGCATGTGAAAGAAAATTTCTATTTACTTACCCGAGTTCGGAGCTCTCCAGGGGCATTCATAGATCTGCCCCGCAGTGTGTCTGATGCCACGGAGTTATACTGGGCCGAGGAGGGGAGCTCGACGGAGAAGGTGTTTTGGTCTCAGTATATTGGGGCCGAACACCCGATGCTCGTGAGCGACCAGCTGAAGCAACTGGTCGAGCTCCACAAGGCAGCCGAACAGGCCATGAAGGGCCTCATAGTCCGGATGTGGCCTGGCGATGCCCTTCCCACAGCTACTTCGGCCTGGTGAGGCGGCTTGTGGATGCCTGCCCACGGTTGGAAGTCATAAAGTGGTCCGTCTGCATTGAAGGTGCACGCAGTGCTTTTGCCCGTGCGAAGGTGCACTGGGCCAAGATGGACGCTGAGAAGCTGGTGAAGGAGGGGCCGGCGCAGGGCAAGGAGCATCGCCACCCCGAAATGTATTATGAGGTGTCCTGAAGGGTGCCCGTCTTGTGGCGGACGAGTGTTCCAAAGATGTAATTTTTGAATGAACTTGCTCATGTCATCCTGTATTATGAAAACTAGTTCATGTGCGCTATGAAACGCTTTTGTATTTAAAATATTACCTTCTATGCCGCCGTTTATAAAATCTGAGAGTTGGCTAGTCGTCGGCTTCTGCCCCCATGCAACTAGTGCTAGGGTGTTCGGGATAAATCTGAGCACTCTTTTTCCCATTTTTGGGTCCTTCGAGGGAGGTGCTCAGCGCAACGAATCAGACAATCGGACTATAATGCTTTATCACTCTCACTTAGCCATAGAAGTCTACAATTTTAAATTTTGGCGAAGCACCTAGTATTCGGAAGGCCGAATTTGGGACGCTATACACGCCTAAGTCGGACAAGGCCGACTCCTCGCCCGAAGCTGAAAAAGTCTTTAGGGACTTGAGACCTCTCGAACAGCGACCAGCTCTCGCCTTATCATGATAGTCAGTTTTAGCTTTCTCTACTGAGGTGCTCATCCGGAAGAACCGGGACACAATCGTAGTAGTTCTCCCAGTGCTACCTTAGCCGATATAGCGGAACGTAAGGTACCAAAACATGGGAACCGGGCAAACCCAACTATTGACCCAAGACATGATTCGGAGCTGATGCATATAATGCTATAAGTTCGGGGTGCCGCACTGTCGAAAGTGTTCGGACTTCTCACGCCGTGTTATGGGGTATACGGAAGCCTCTGGCATACTGGTCGTACCAGAGTGTACGGGTGCTAACTGTCATAAATGAACATATATATATAAAAGAATATACAATGCGATAATAGACTAGTGCTATGCATCGTTTATTCAAGAAATTCGTCGACGCATACTAATACAAATAGTGTGGTAAGCAAAAAATAGGACTATTTGACATGTCCCATCCAAGGGCAAGCTGCGGACTGGTATGTTAAAGCAGGTATTTAACTCGTTATCAGAGACCACCTGGGGATTCCATTGTACGACGTAGCTTCCTGCCTCCTTGGATGTTGTATCATGTGTCCGGCAATCATACTGCCGGATAGGGCTTCCAGATAGTAAAATCCTGAAAGAGAGAGAATGATAAAGTTAGTAAGCCCCTAGTGCGGTTGAGCCGCATTGTGGGACCTGCCATGATCGTGCCCCCGCCTACACCTATGGTATTTTCAATGCATAATTATGTACGCGCTGCACGAATTTCGCCGTTCGACTGAGACTAGGGCGGGGGCCGAATTGCTAGGCGAGCTCTGAACGTGCTAGGCGTTCCTGTTGCAGGTTACTCCAGACGCGCTTGACGATGTCTGGGGGCTTTATCGCTGAACTGGTGGGTTGCCTTAAAAGGCTGCTTTGTGCCTCCACTGCGAGGGCCGTAGTGTGCTCCTCCGTACGGAGCGGGCGCTCTGTGTTTCCATTGACTGTGATGACCCCCAAGGTCCTGTCATCTTGAGCTTGAGGTATGCATAATGTGGTACCGCATTGAATCTTGCAAATGCGGTTCGCCCGAGCAGTGCGTGATAGCCGCTGCGGAACGGGACAATATCGAAGATTAACTCTCTTCGGAAGTTGTCTGGAGATCCGAAGACCACTTCCAGTGTGATTGAGCCCGTACAATGGGCCTCTACACCCGGGATGACGCCTTTAAAGGTCGTTTTTGTGGGTTTGATCTTGAGGGGTCTATGCCCATTTTGCGCACGTACCCTGATAGAGCAGGTTCAGGTTGCTGCCACCGTCCATAAGGACTCGAAAGAGGTGAAATCCGTCAATGATGGGGTCTAAGACCAATGCGGCAGATCCGCCATGACGTATACTAGTGGGGTGGTCCTTGCAATCGAAGGTGATCGGACAAGAGGACCATGGGTTGAACTTTAGGGCGACGGGCTCCATCACATATACGTCCCTTAGTGCACACTTCCGTTCCCTTTTGGGGATGTGGGTTGCGTATATCATGTTCACCGTCCTCACTTGCAGGGGGAACCTCTTCTGTCCTCCCATGTTCGGCGGCCTGGCTCCTCCTCGTCATCGCTGTGCAGCCCCTTGTCCTTTTTTCGATGTTTAACTTGTCGGCCTGCTTGAACACCCAGCATTCTCTGTTGGTGTGATTGGCTGGCTTATCGGGGGTGCCGTGTATTCGACACGAGCGATCAAGTATGTGGTCCAAACTGTACGGTCCTGGAGTGCTTCTTTTGAATGGCTTTTTCCACTGACCGGGTTTAGAGCCTCTGAATCCGGCATTGACTGCCGTATCCTCGGCTTTATCGCCGTTGTTGTGGCGCTTGTGTTTGCTGCAACATGGCCTGCCGTTACTGTCCTTTGTATCCAAAGTGCCAAGGTTCCTTGATATGTTGTTGCTGCGAGCCAGCCAGCTATCCTCTCCCGCGCAAAAGCGGGCCATGAGTGTCGTGAGGGCTGCCATAGACTTCGGCTTTTCCTGGCCAAGGTGCCGGGCGAGCCACTCATCACAGATGTTGTGCTTAAATGCCGCTAAGGCCTCTGCATCCAGACAGTCGACAATTTGTTTTTTCTTGGTTAGGAACCGTGTCCAGAATTGCCTGGCCGATTCCCCTGGCTGCTGAATTATGTGGCTCAAGTCTTTGGCATCTGGTGGTCGCACATAAGTGCCCTGGAAGTTGTCAAGGAATGCTTCTTCCAGATCCTCCCAACAACCAACGGAGTCTGCTGGCAAACTATTCAGCCAATGCCGAGCTGGTCCTTTAAGTTTTAACAGGAGGTACTTGATGGCATGTAGATCATCAACACGGGCCATGTGGATGTGGAGGAGGAAGTCCTCAATCCATACCGCGGGATCTGCTGTACCATCACATGATTTGATATTTACGGGTTTAAAACCCTCTGGGAATTCATGCTCCATTACTTCGTCAGTGAAGCATAAGGGGTGTGCCGCGCCTCTGTGCTGGGCTATATCGCGATGTAGATCGTATGAGTCTTGCCAGCTGTATTCGGCCCGACCGGATTTGCTTTTACTATATCCGGCATGGCGGTCACCGTCCCGCATAGGGGCATGCCCTCGTGATCGTAGATCGATCTTGCGTGTTTTGCCCTGTCTTCCAATACGTCTCGCAGGTCTTGCGTGTTTCCTGGTGCCTTGGTGTTTTTGTATGAGTGGCGGCGGGGTGCGGGCGGAGCTTCTGGCTGAAATGCCTCTCTGTCTTGGCCACGAGGTGGCCGATCCGCCGCGTCATATGCTGGTGATGTAGGTTTCCATGCTAACTCCTAAAGTCGGGGTAGCAACCTGTGCTTTGGGTGACCCTTGGAGGGGCGTTCGAGTTCGTATTCCTCGGCCACAAGGACTTCAGTCCATCTGTCTGCTAGAAAATCCTGATTAGCACGAAGTTGTTGTTGTTTTTTCTTCAGGCTATTTGCTGTGGCTATAAGCTGGTGCTTAAAGCGCTCCTGCTCGACGGGATCTTCAGGCACGACAAATTCTTCGTCGTCGAGGCTCAATTCGTCTTCGGAGAGAGACATGTAATTGTCATCCTCCGCTTCTCCCTCTGCTGCTCCCTTAGGAGGGCTGGCTTGTTCATCCTTCGGCTCTAGATCGTGCTGGAGGGGATTGTCATCATCCTCGGCACTATCCGGAGTACTGTTATCTCCAGTGCCGGTATCACCGCTTTTGCTGTGGCGAGACTTAGAGCGGCGCCGCTGACGTCGGCGCTTGGGTTGCTTCTTGGAGGGGTCATCCTCCGCTGTCTTGTCGCCATTGCCTTCTTTGGGTGTATCCACCATATATATATATCATATGATGAGGTGGCGGTCCAGTGCCCCGTGGGCAGTGGTTCCTGTTCGTCTCCTTCATCATTGTCCATACCATCGATGTCTTCGGAGTCGAAGTCAAGCATGTCGGTTAAATCATCGACAGTGGCTACTAAGTGGGTGGTGGGTGGGGAGTGAATTTCTCCATCATCCGCATCCCATTCTAGCCGTACATAGTTCCACTACAAAAATATACACTTCCATGATGATACGTGTTTGTCACATTAGGTCGCTTTTTTTGTCATGCATGTACATCCATGACAAATTTATGACAAAATCAAGATAGTCATACATGTGCTGTCATAGAAGTGTTCCATGACATTACCAAAATTATCATCACGGAAGTGTCCACTTCCATGACGATAAATCGCGCGTCACAGAAGTGCTTTCGTCAAGGGTGACCGACATGTGGCATCCACCGTAACGGAACGCCGTTAAGCTATCGGGGCGGGTTTTGGATCCGATAACTCGTTAACAGCCCCGACCAATGGGGATTTTCCACGTGTAAAATCATCATTCGCTAGAGGAAACACATGTCGGCTCGTCGTCGGGACAGATGTCATCCACTCACTGGATAGAAGGCGTTTATGATACGTCGACACGTGGCATGGCCCAACAGTGGCCCATTCCTGTGAAAAGGCCGGCCCGTTTGACTTGGTCAAAAGCTGGCAGCCCGGCCCATGGAAAGCCTGTTAACGGCATGTTCGCATATAGCCCATTTACAGCCCGCTAACCCAAGGCCCGTTACGCCCTATCTGAATTAGGCCCAGTAGCGTCATTTGGGCCGTCCACTATAATTCCAGCCCGTTTTCACTTCTGGCCATGTATAGCCCATGACGTCTTTCGGCCCATATGAGGCCCTTTGTAACTCTTGGCCCATTAGCGGCCCGTGCTAAAACTGGCCCGTAATGAACAGTGTATTACTTTACACCCATTAACGGCCCGTGGTGAAACTTGCTCGTAATGAACAGTGTATGACTTTATACCCTTTAATGGCCCGTTATTCCGTTGGGCCGTTTCCAGCCCAAGTTAACTTTCGGCCTTCTGAGGGCCCATTTATTCTTGGGCTCATTTGCAGCATTCGCTTACTTACGGCCCGTTACAGTCGGCTCGTTTGTGGACCATTAGTCTGTTGGGCTATTTTCATAGCATCACCAAATACGGCCTATTAACGGCCCATTATGGTCAGCCCATAAAACATACAATTTCCATTAAAGGCCCGTCTACGGCCCATTAAAGGCCCGTACAAGACCCATAAATGAGCCGACGGCTCATGGATCCTACGAGACGTACAAGGCCCATGGATCCTACGAGACATAGAAGGCCCATGGATCCTACGAGACGCAGAAGGCCCATGGATCCAATGGCCCGTGAAGGGCCATGGTCGGGCGAATTGGCCCCCGTTTGAACGATATAGCATATTCAAAGAATTATCCTACTCAATACTATCACCTCTAAAAAGTCTACACTATTACAACAAAGAGATCAAGGCATAGAAAGGTAGAATAAGCCTACACTATCCAATAAAGAAATTACAGCTGATTATACCCACTTGGCATTATGGTTCGGCACAGGTGATAATAAAGATACACAAACAACAAATTACATACACTGGGCAAATATAGCTCATACATCATGGACGCGCATCAACTTAACTCCATTTGAACTATAATCTCTTCAGAAAATAGGATTGGCCGGATTCAGATAGCACAAATTTCAGTCTGCAAAATCTCCAATTCCTTCATGGTTACCTCAGTGTCTTGTTTCATTTTTTTGACTCCTGCATCTAATACCTGCATGTCCAGTCTCAACTTGTTGATTATACGTTGACAATCATGTACACATTGTCTTGCCACCTCTAGTTGATGCTCGAGAACATCAGCACATTCCAATTCCAATACATAATCATTCGGTAACGGCCATGCCGCACTGCTCGTAGATCTTTGTGTTTATGTCACTTCATCCTAAAATGTTTCTGTAAGTACACATGACTAGGGCAAAAATATAGTTACAACAGTGAAGCGAACAAGACACTGTTTTGTACTACATGGCAAAACAGGACTAACTATAATGTTACACGTCTCTTTCAAAAAAAATGTTACACGTCATGAAGCATAAGTAGGTGGTATTTTAAAAATTATAAAAAAGATAGTCTGTGCAGCCTGCATACAGAAATCCCTCTTAGATCACCAGAGGAGCATGATGTTGGGGCCCAATCGAAAACACAGACAAGTTACAAATTTAGACAGCATGTTGCGTATAAGTAAGCAAGCAATTGGCCATTCTGTGCCTCAATTAAAGTCTTAGGGAGCATAATGAACAACAGAAGGTTTCATACAAACATACTACAGCAGGCAAAACTATGCAATCATCAGCGTAGTATAAACTAGATTGTGAGCCTCATGCAATAATAGTTGGTTAATAGACTTCAAAGCTTCAGGCACACTTCGGCAGAGTAATTAAATGGTAAGGCCTTTAATTATGACAACTAATAGTGATACAAGTACCGAACATCAGGCATGTTTATTTGGGCATCTCATTAACTGAGGACAAATAAAGCAACTGAAAAGAGAAAATTAACTATGCCTGAAAGAAACAAGGAATTGAACTATTGAGTTGCATACAGTGACTTACCTTAGCAGGTTGAAGAGGCTCAGCGCAGCTCCTACTTCTCTTGCAAGGCTCCTTCCTAACATCTTGTACTTGGAAATCCTCAATCTTATCTTCATTGCACCCCCTCTGAAAGGTGACACAAACTAGTTACTCGTCTCCTTGGAAGATAAATATGCATCCTTTCCAGTCTGTGAACACAAAAGGATGAGATTCTAACAAAACAACACCACATAATGAAACATGTCGCATCTCTTGCACTTGCACACAATGAAATGAGCATTTACTATGTCTGCACTATGTAAAAACTAGGCATACCTTCGAACTGGATCTCCAGGTACTCTTGGAGAGCCTACTGTAGTGTACAGCCAAACCTTTATGTCACCTATGAGTTAGACAAGGCCCCACTACAGCATCCCTTAGTGTTTAAAACGTTGACAAGCTCTGTTAGAGTGTTAGTTCAAGAACAACAAGTAATCAAAGCAAACAGTCCTAGTATGGCTGGCTGATGCAAACAAGCAATTGAACAGATGTGTGAGCAAATATTACATATCAAGAAAAGAAGCAAAGAAGGAGGCTTAAAGACCATCACTTGACCGACCAGATTTAAGGGGCATTTAAACATCATGTGCAACGTATGAACTAACATAAGCATTGCATATTCCAGATTCTACAATGGAATGCACATGTATTAGGTTATGCCATGTATGATGGTGCCTAAATGTACAGATAGCAGGCAGGAGTGATTCATCATTGCACGCACAATTGAATTGCAGGTTAAGGGCTAGTTCGATTCCGCCTTTTCAGGGCATATTGTCAAAATAAGCCATAAAAGATGCAAAGAAGTCATTTTTGAGTTATGGGCTTGGGCTTAACTAATTTCTCTTTGGAGGGGGGTGTTTCGGGTAGAACCTCACTAAAAATTGAAGGGAGGGGGAATAGTGAAATGACTCTGTTGTCTGCCTATATTACACTCAAAATGCAACTGCTGACACCCGTGTCACACCTGACCCTCAAGTAAAAACAAACACGCAAGCATTCATTGCATTGCCCGCTTGCATCTCCTCTCCCCTTTCCCTCTACGTCGATCCCCTGCCTGCAGCACTAGGGTTCCTCCAGCGAGCCATCGCCACTGGTCCCATCTGGCCTTGTCCTCGACGATGCTATGTCCAGCTAGGCTACATGCCCAGCGGGTAGGGGCAAATTTCCCTGGCTTCGCCTCCCTCTGGCGCCGCCCCTCATTCTCATGGTCTCCAGCAGCTGCTCCATTGTGGTTCGTCCAATGCACTACTCCGGCGGGCGCTGCACAACTACGGCTGATGCCACACTGCGACATAAGGCACCTTATTCCCCCTCCCCTCCTTCCAGGCCATTGCCTTGAGGTGCTGTTGAAGGATGAGCTCATCCAACAAGGTGAGGATCTCCTCTGATTTTTTTGCCAAATTTTCATTCTGATCCACTATACGATGAATTGCTACGAGCTGCTTCTGCTGCTGCTATATGATGCATTGCTATGAGCTGCTCCTCCTGCTGCTATATGATGAATTGCTATGAGCTGCTGCTGTATGATGAGTTGCTATGAGCTGCTGCTGCTATATGATGAATTGCTATGAGCTGCTGCTGCTATATGATGAGTTGCTACAAGCTGCTGCTGCTGCTATATGATGAGTTGCTACAAGCTGCTCCTGCTGCTGCTATATGATGAATTGCTATGAGCTGCTCCTGCTGCTGCTATATGATGAATTGCTATGAGCTGCTCCTTCTGCTGCTATATGATGAATTGCTATGAGCTGCTGGTGGTATATGATGAATTGCAGACTACTGCTGCTGTATGATGAGTTGCTATGAGCTGCTGCTGCTATTTGATGCTTTTAGGTGGTGCTCCTATACAATAATAACCATCCACTTGGACCATCGAATTTCAATAAATAGTTGTTCTTCATTTAAATGTGGGTCATGCATTCTTCGTTTAAATTAGGCAATGGGATCTCTATGGAAAACATTGACCAAAGTAGATTGTGCCAAGTAGATGGTATCTTTGTATTTGCATTTTGAGCAAATAGTGATGGTCTATTTTCCTATCATATTAATTACTGCACTGGGTTCAATTTGTGATGTTTGCAAGTCAAATTAATTTCCATATGGGCAACAAAATGAAAAAAATATAATGCAATCTAGACTTTCCACTGATCATACCAAAGATAAGCTGAAAACGCAATGAAAAGAACTGGTTGGCTTATTACATGGAGCTTATATTCACAGGTGCTTATTTTCTTAGGATAACTCGTAATAACTGTCCTTAAGAAACTTGGCTAATAGAACTGGCATACAAATAACATGTCACGATGGTTGCAATGGAGGAGTGACGTACCATAGCACACTGTATAGGCTCACCGCTGCCTCTCCTTTTTTTTGCGATGTTCCATGAAATTGCCACATACATCTTGTACTTTTTCATTGTGTAACCCTATCTGCAAGTTGACACGGCTAATTTCAGACATCTCTACATGATACTACATTGCATATCCCTTGCGCATATTTAAACCACCAATTAACGATTGTGTGCGTACCATAAACTAGCCATGACTCTGTATGCTGGACTAGCAGGCACTCTAAGGGAGCCTAATGTAGTGCACGGGAATTCCTACATGCCACCTACGATTTTGTGTAATGTATTGCCCCTGTTCCTAAATATATGTCTATGTAGAGATTCCAGTATGGACCACATACAGATGTATATAGATGGATTTTCGAGTGTAGATTCACTCATTTTGCTCCGTATGTAGCCTATAATGGAATCTCTAGAAAGACTTATATTTAGGAACGGAGCTACGACGTAGTATCATGTATGACATCTACATATCTAATTTAGCAGCCAGTAGTAGAAATCATTGTCTGCACAAAGGGATTACTGGTCGAAAATCCTAGCAAAGCACGCTGGCAGGCACAGAACAATACAAGAGAGAGAGAGAGAGACGCGCTTACAAGATCATAGCAATGCCTCAGTCCAGGATCTTGGTTGGCCAAGCTGTTAGATCCCGAAGAAACATCGTCCTTGTAGTTTTTGCCAGCTGCATAATAGGTAACAACGACTGGTTAGTATATTTGAAGTACATTGGGCAGGTGATGATGGACGGGTTTAAAGGTGACAAGTACCTAGGCCGTGGCGGGTGCTTGGCATCTCTCCAGACTGTGGGAATCAGGTTAGAAACGTCGAGGGTGATGACGTTGCGCTGGCTGTCGGGGTCCGGTAAGGAGATCTAGAACCGTCGAGTAGGGTGTTTCTGGAGCGGCTCCGGTAGGGTGGACTACGGTGTGGGCGAAGCGGATCTATGGCCGTGGACGCGGGCGTAGGTGAAGCTGCTCCGGTGGTTGGGTTAAGGACGGTGTCGATGATGCGAATCTGCGGTCATGTACGGGGCGTCAGAAGCTGCTCTGGTGGTTGGGTTAAGGGTGGTGTCGACGATGCGGATCTGCGGCCGTGGATGGGGCGTCAGAAGCTGCTCCGATAGGTTGGATGAGGGTGCGAGGAAGCGGATCTGAGGCCGTCGTCTTGTGAGTTGGCAAAGCGGCCCCGGTAGGGTTGAGAATGGTATAGGCGAAGCTACTCTGGTAGGGTTGAGGAAGGTGTCGGCGAAGCGGCTCCGGTAGGGTTGAGGAAGGTGTGGGCGAAGAGGATCAGAGGCCGTCGATGGGGGCGTCGGTGGGGCGGCTCCGGGGGGTGTGGACGATGCGTCTCCGGTGGGGAGTACGAATGAGCCGTGCAGATGCGCGGCGGTTGACGAGAGTACCGGCGAAGAAGATCCGGCGTCGTGGACAAGGCCGGCACTGAATGGTCTATGGTACAGTGGTGGATGAGCAGTCTACTTGTTTCTAGGGGAGCTGGGAGGGGTAGATGCGGCCGCAGAAGCAGATCCGGCGAGGTGGACGCCGCTGGCAGTGAATGGGCTATGGTACGCCGGTGGATGAGCAGTCTAGGGTTTCGAGAGGGTAGGGGAGAAAGGGCGATGAAGTACGGACGGCGTGATGTAAGATGCTGTGGAGTTAGTCGTTTTTGCGGGAGGGGGGGAGGAAATGGGGGTGCCGTGTAGTGGGGGAACCGGAAGTTACCAAAGCAGCCCCGACCTATCATGTAGATGAGGGCGGTATTGTAGTTGTTGGTCTCCATGCACTAAGGACAAAAGGGGGATTGCGCATGCTAAAGTCTAAGGTGGCGGAAATTTTAGAAGGAGGCGGGAGATTTTGCTGCCCGCGGGATCATTCGTATCCAGTTTCAACTAATTTTGGACCGTGCTAGCGGGAAGGTCATGCTAGACTGTGTACACGGGGCACGCGTCAGCAGTTAATAACTGGTGTGAAGTCCACCCCAGAAAAAAGACAATAACTCGAGATGATGCGCCGATAACTTGGACGTTCACACGGGCGCGGCCAATCGTACGGGTGTAGTGGCGCGTTCACAAAAAAGGGATCAAACGCTCAGCCTATGTATTTCTCGTGTAAATAGATAATTTAGTGCCATTGGTTATTTACTTTAAACATAATGCATTGATGTGTTAGTGTAGAGGCGCACAAAAGAAATGGATATTGTAGTTAGCTACTTAAAAGTGTTACCTCATATGATTACATAGCCTCCATTTCATAAATTGCGTACCCGCTGAATTCATATATGAATATTACATATATTAGTTCAAAATAGAAACTTAAATCATCCAAGACTAATGAATTTGAATGCAAGAGTAACAATGGTGCATGTTCATGATAGCTACATTGGTTGTTTGAAGAAACATCACTGTAACTTTGGCATGCACAACTAAAAAGGCTTATTTAAATAGAAAAAATGTGATATGTGAGTGTCCAATCTTTATAGCATTGAATCGATATTGTACCTTTGGCCACGATACGAAGTAGATATTGACTTATGTTCAAGCGATGCACGTCCATGATCGCTAGATAGTGATACGTGAATGAATTGTGCAATCTCTCTCACACGCATACATATCTCATTTCCTTGTGGGCATCGGAATCACACACGCGCACTTCGTGTATTTCTCTCCCTCCGTCAGGGTTAAATTCATCTTTCTACTCCGTCCTACAAGTCTCTCACACAGAAACACACACGCTCTCTATGTCTAACACGCCCACCCCTTTAATTCCGCCCACCCACAGCCACTAATGTCTCTCACACATATGCACTCTACCTATCCCTTAATATAGCTAGATATGTGTCACACAAACTCCTTCTCCGTACTAGCAAGATGCCCATGCGTTGCACGGAACATCAAGATGCATTTGTATGAGAAGTTTATCTTGTGGGAGAAAAGGATGAACGAGGGAGTGCCTTATTTGCAAATCCGGAGAGGGGTGTGGGTATATTTTTTCAAAATTGCCATAGTTTCCTTCCTGTCCGTCGGATATAAATCGGATGGCCTATATTGCAGGATGGCAGGAACACCATCATCACTGACAGTGTCCTGGACTAGGGGGTACTCACCATGTCGTCCCCCAATCGGTTAGATTGGGCCGAGGACCCCCAGGGCCGCATACTCATGGGCCAGTCCGGACAGGTGCCGCATACAAGGAAGATTCCACAAGACTTGGCGATCAAGACAAGGACTCCTCCCCCACCGGCGTATTCGGCTAGGACTCTTGTTATCCTGGGCCTCTGGTGCATTATATAAACTGAGGCCGGACTAGTCGATAGATTATTATGAGATGACTCATCATACCTCTAGGGTTTAGACCACAACATATGATCTCGAGGTAGATCAACTCTGTACCACACCCATATGAATACAATCAAAAGCAGCATGTATGGTATTATCTCATCAAGAGAGCCCGAAGCTGGGTAAAACCCCGTGTACATGTTACCATCGATCCTAGACGCATAGTTCGGGACCCCCTACCCGAGATCCGCCGGTTTTGACACCGACATTGGTGCTTTCATTGAGAGTTCCGCTGTGTGATCGACAAAAGGATCCATGGCTCGCCTGCAGATCAACTGTGACTTCGGCATCTTCGTCACCAGCTCGACTGGTCACCTTGGTTCGACCAAGAATTGTGCCCCGTGTTCGGATCACCATGTTCGGACGAGGGCCTTCATCAAACATCAACTCCGATCTCTATCAAGATCAGAGAGGAATCATCCATGAAGCTCGGGGGCTCAACGTCAACATTGCCCTCAAGCGACCGTGCTGTTTTTCTGGACAGCAAACTCGTATCTTCTGCCGCCACCTCCTCGAGTATCGCTTTGACGATCACTTTGGTGGAATTTTGCGGAATTGAGTCTACAACAACCCTGGAAAATTTTGTCGAGTTCCGATGGAGGAATCTCCGGCAATCCATAACATACCGGAGCCCTGTAAAATCTAGATGGGAATCTGGATGAGTTTAGGGCGTGGTGTCCAGCTTCTAGCTCGAGCGTTCTTTGGAAGATCCAACCGTTGATCGGCTGCGGAATTACTATATCTACCACCCTTCAAAATTTCAGCTCAATCCGACCGTCCAAACTCCGGGAACCTTCCGATTAGTGCATCACTTTTCAGATCTGTTTTCTGCGCGAGAACGAATCCGACCCGAATTCATCTTTTTTATGAACGGGATTTCGGACATCCTTTTTGAAGGAAGTTTTTATGGGATATTGTGTATTGTTCCCGAACACATCCCACTAACTTTAAGATCTTTTGAACATGATCTTCAACATCATTGCTGGTGTCAAACCAGTCCGACAATATTGCTCCATGGCTGCCGACCTGTGCTAGACACGTCGTCACTTTGTTGAGCCGAGCTCAACTTCTTCGGATCATCATCTCGGCAAGCCGAACAAGAGTCCGGCATCACGAAGGACAAATCATCACCAACATCGCCGCCCCACGGATTACACGGAGCGGGCATACCGGCATCACCGCACGGTCGCTTCATCAAGCCGGCATCTACCACGTCACGACCTGCATCAGCAGGGCCACACTGTTGCCCCTACAAGCCGGTGTCCATCACGCCGGACTACTTCGACTCATCGACTGGCCTCGAGGCTTCGACATCTCGGCTGGACCGGAGGATTCATCATCTCTTCATCAACCTACTCCGGACACTTCGGCATCACTAGCCGACCCGCTTCGTCACGATTGGCCGGACCGAGGGCTTCGCCTCGGCGAGCCAACCTTTGCCAGCATCATCTTCCTTTGGATTACTACAACAAATAAATCAGGTGCTATTAATCCTAATATTTTTTCCATGTTTGGGTTTATTTTTTCCAAGGAATTATTACTCTGGTTTGTCCATCATATGTTCACAGGTCTATCAAATGGTGGCCGCATTAACGACGGTCGCATGCTGGTTCGGTCAGTCTCCGTACATAGTCCGGCGAACGCCGCATCCGGAGCGCGGACCGACCTGTGAATTCAGGCTTTGCCACGCCTTTACCGCATCACGCCGACGCCCTGCATCGACATCGACTTCGGCGCCAGGCCATATTTCTTTTATTACTCACTTTGCATAAATTATTCATTATGCAACGATTTTTTATTTATCATTATTACCATTATCTCCCGTTTGCACTATTTTTTGTGCACAGGAAAATGATCCGGGGACTTCGGCGTCACTCTGCCGGTCTGCATCGACCGTGCTATGTCACCACTTCGGCGTGTCGAGCTCTCCGCTCCACCACCTCGGGACCAGCTTGGGGGATAGAACCTTGTCCCGCATCAAGCTCGGACTACGAACACATTAACCAGCTAAGTCGCTTTCATGCTCAAAGCTCTAATTTCTAACTTGTGTTCGGTTCGATCAAGCGTTATACTTTTTTGAAAAAAAAAGTTGCTTGTAAAAAAAATTTCTTGTCCAAACTTTGTTCACACATACTTGACGCGCTATCCGCGCTCATTATACCTGGGGGCTTCTTTAACAGAAGCTTATTAATACGGGCTTTATGCCCAACACATGTGTCACACTTCCGCATGTACCTTTTATTCACCATTATATGCATCGATATGACTTAAGTTTTGGCCAAGCTGGGTTGCCTGGCTCCTATGCTTACCCCTACGTTCCCGACTGTTCAGCTAGGTGGTAAAGGGAGCACCTCTGCGATTGTTACTGCCGGGTCAGCCGGATGTGTACCTCAGACTGGGTGAAGCCGAAAGCTAGCGTTCTTAAGGGAATACTCGGTCGGTGAACTAAAAGATGATTTCTTACCTATTTATTTACCTGCCCCCAGATGCTTTTCTGCTCTTTTCGCAGTCCGGACATGCACTTTAGGGCATGCCTCCCAGGGAAAGGAACCCCTAACGGAACTATTCTCCCTGGAAGATGTTTCTTACTAACCATGTAATATAACATAACTAGTTGGGCACTTGTCTGATAAAGCACTAATGACCCCTATCCCTGGTCTCCACGCATGCCCCGGTTTTTATAACCGCGAGGGTATTCGGACACACTCCGGACTATTGGGTCCAGAGGTTGAAGCGAAAAGGTCCGCTACGACAAACGGTCTACAATCTGGCTAGAAGGCATTCTACATGTCACCTTACATTATATAGTCAACTTTTACCCAAGTCACTTGGGGGGCTCTTATGTTTATTTGAGCCGTTTCATACTAAGTGTTTTTCTTCTTAGTCGTTGCAAAGTTATTATTATTTATCACTCCTTTTTTCGACACGAGTGTGCGGTCACTAGCCGGGGAGCCTAATTTCTCTCTCAAAAGCCGCTAGAGTTTAGTTTGCTAAACTGGCCTGATGAGAAGTACTCCGCCCTCGGGATAGGAGGTTGGAGCCGTAGGCTGACCCGCTCGAAGTCTTGAGATAGGATGTATCATGTTAAAGCACGACAGAAGCACTTCTTTTTTCTAAGACCAATTTTTGGGTTGGCACCGAACACTTGATATTGTTCGGACGTCATGTTTTTACTGACGTTTCTTGGTTTTCCAAGCTTTTTGGCACTTTTAAACTATTTGTGCTTTTCCAGCATTAGTCTCGCAGTGCAACGCCGGACACCTTTTAGGGATTCGGCAAAAACATTCTCAGATATTGCTATATATGCATCGGTTTCAAATTGTGTCTTCGATCAATAGTTGGGTTGCCCGGCTCCCGCACTTGCTTCCTACGTTCCGTTTTGTTCGGCTAAGCGTGCAAAGGGAGAACCACTGCGATTGTGCTTCCAGCTCACACGATTAAGCACCTCAGTGGAGAAAGCCGAAAACTGACTGTCACAATAAGCATAAACTGGTCAGCGATCCGATGACTATGTTAAATAACAGGCCGCTTATAACATTGGCCGAAGTGTTTACGGCTTGACCTCGACTGTCGCCGAACACTACCGGGGGCTATTAACTAGCCTCCCAAACTAAATCCTCGATATTTTGCTCTTACACTGGAGCTGAGGTTTTATGATCATGCTTAGCATGACAACCCAAAGAAAGGAACCGATAGCGGGACTATTTTTTTTGGAAGACATTTCTTCTGTTAAACAGTAATATACCATATCTCTCCGCGTACCTTTGTTTATAAAACCGTATGGCCAGATTGCCTTGTTTGTCGTAAATCTTTGCCCTCATGAAGGCTTTATAAAGTAAGACAAACACTCCTCGGCTACTGGCCGAGGAGGTGGAAGCCGATGGTCGGTCAACAAAGTTTTATTCAATGCGGATCCGAGCATTAATGACATAAAGTACTTGGATACATAGAGTCATTACACATAATTTGTGATTTTACTATGGATATTGATCCTTAATTCAGTCACCCATGCCCGCATTAAGGCTCGGGGGCTACTGGGCTTTGGGCTTATTATTTAAACATATTAAAGGGGCACATCGATCCCCTGATCTGTTGTTGCCACCCGGCCAGTGTCTCGGGGGCTACTGCATTTCTTGTCCAATGCAGAAAATTTTATGTGCAATATAGTTTCCGAGGAGATTTTGATCCTCAGGTTGGTCGGCCGCACCCAACCTGAGTCTCGAGGACTGAGCTCGCCGCTTTTAGTGTCCCGAAGTATTCTGCCGAGCTTGGACTTGATCCTCAGGCCGATTTTGCAAATCAACCTGAGTCTCAGCGGCTATGGGGATCAGCGGTCTTATGTCATCCTTCATGTGCATCTCGGGTTTTAGACCGATACCCACCTTGAGGGCTACTGGCTATATATCTCGGCAGAGAATAAATTGCACCAATAAAAAATATTGACAAAAATCGGCCCACATTCGGGGTGGTGCACCACCTCGAAAGCAGTCCGGCATAAAGCTCGGGCGCTAGTGGCTGGCTCCATAGAGGGCATTTCCGGCATTAAGCTCGGCTAAACTCCTTCAAAATTCTTTAAACCAAGGTGATTTACGACACCTCGGATACAGTCCGGTGTTGGAGCTCGGATACATAGTCCGGCGTTGGAGCTCGGATACATAGTCCGGCGTTAGAGCTGGGAAGCAGTCCGGCATTGGTGCTCGGCTGCAAAAAATACCTCGAATGCAGTCCGGCGTTAGAGCTCGGACGCAAGAGGGAACTGCCTCCCGGGAACAACTTCAAACCCGAGGTGTGGCATAAAAATAACAAGGCATTGATAAAGGCCGGAAACTTAAAGGGGCTCCTCGGATACCCGACGTGTAAACCCGTCGAATCCATTTCGGCGATCCTCAAGATCGAAGATAAAGAAGATTCGTTGAACCAGTTTTCAAGACCGACGACCGAAGATGAAGAACAGTTCGGAAGAATCGAGGAGCGTCCCTAACTTGAAGACCGGTTCAGGGGGCTACTGACGGTGTCCTGGACTAGGGGGTACTCACCATGTCGTCCCCCAAGCGGTTAGATTGGGCCGAGGACCCCCAGGGCCGCATACTCATGGGCCAGTCCGGACAGGTGCCGCATATAAGGAAGATTCCACAAGACTTAGCGATCAAGACAAGCACTCCTCCCCCACCGGCGTATTCGGCTAGGACTCTTGTTATCCTGGGCCTCTGGTGCATTATATAAACCGAGGCCAGACTAGTCGATAGATTATTATGAGATGACTCATCATACCTCTAGGGTTTAGACCACAACATATGATCTCGAGGTAGATCAACTCTGTACTACACCCATATGAATACAATCAAAAGCAGCATGTAGGGTATTATCTCATCAAGAGAGCCCAAAGCTGGGTAAAACCCCGTGTACATGTTACCATCGATCCTAGACGCATAGTTCGGGACCCCCTACCCGAGATCTGCCGGTTTTGACACCGACAATCACCAACTCTGTTTTTTATAAGAGTAGAGATATGTGAGTGTCACTGCCCCCCCACACACACCCACACTTCCCAACACCGAAGGAGTAGGGTGACACCTCGATTTTGATACTAATCTATCGACTGGCTTCTCTCTCAAACATACACACACACACTACCCGGCACCCAAGGAGTAGGGTGGCACATCGATCTTGATAATAATCTATCTACTCCTCTTTCGAACACACACACACACACACACACTCGCTAGTTGTGCCTCTGTGCCTACCGCGCACACTCTCAATACGTCTTTCTCTCCCTCCCCCCAACAATGACAGCAGAAGGGTGACAACTCGATCTGATCATAATCTGTCAATTGGTTTCTCTCTCAAACATTGTGTCGCGGTGCCTCGCTCGGTAGCCCCCTCGATATGTAGACTTCTCGCACGCGCACAACTGTAGTGACGATGACACTGAACCCAGTGTGCCTTGTTTTTACCGGCCTCATGTGATAGTTTTCACCCTGCTTTCTGTTAATTAACAAGGCAACCTTTTCTTTGTTACTACTAGTGAATCTGAAATCATTCGGGGCAGACATAAAATATATCACTTCAACCCAATTATCGCAGCAACTATTTAAAAGAAATTAGCTAGCTGCCCGTGCATTGCATGGAACATCAAGATGCATTTGTATGAGTAGTTTATCTTGTGACAGAAAAGGTTGAACGAGGGAAGGCCTTATTTGCAAATGTGGAGAGACATGTGGGTATATTTTTGCAAAATTGCCATAGTTTCTTTCCTATCCGTTAGATATAAATCCGATGGCCTATATTGCAGGATGGCACGCACACCATCATCACCAACTCTTTTTCTACTCCCTCTGTCCGAAAATACTAGTCATCAAAATGGATAAAAAGAGATGTATCTAAAACTAAAATACGTCTAGATACATTTCCTTTTATCCATTTTGATGACATGTATTTTTGGACGGAGGGAGTATTTGTCTTTTTAGAGATTTCAACAAGTGACTATGACCGGACCTTACCAACATACTCAAAAAAGTAGTCCATAATTTTGATGTTACCCTCTTTTCTTGGCGGTGCAGTGCCATCTGGATACCTCATAAATAAATCAAGGACAAATCTGACCCCTTCCTGAAAAGACATACGGAGCAAAATGAGTGAATCTACACTCTAAAATATGTCTACATACACATCCGTATGTGGTAGTCCATTTGAAATCTGAAAAAGACAAATATTTAGGAACGAATGGAGTATATATAAGAGTAGACATGGAGATATATCTCCAGCATGGTCTACAACAAAATGTGTTGGGCTGGTTAACGCCGGATGCTCGCAACGCGATGACATGAGTTCGAATTCTGTCTTTTAACTTTATAATTTTATATTATATATTACTCTACTTATTTAATATATACTTCTTTCGCTACTGTACTGACAGTGGAACCCACAGAGTACTTAGAATACAAGATTAAGGATGGACTTGTTTCTTTTTAACTCTCTGTACGAAGCTGTAGCCACCCTACAAGTCACGTGTACACTGTACATGCAATTAACTTTTTATAGAGGGACAATCATATAGACAATTAACTCAAATGGATTGGATGTCACCAACATAAAGAGCATCTCCAACGGCAGCCGGCAAATTTCCTCCCGCTTCCTTAAGCGGAGGACGACATCAAACGCCAGCGGCATACATTTTTACAACTCTAATCAACCAGATGAAATTCGTGCAAACACGGACTGATTTCATATAAGCATGAAGGATTTCGTATAAAAAAGCCGGATCTTCATATAAACATGATGGATTTCATTACATTTACATGAACTAAGAGGTGCCAATCTGGCTCTCTTGTATAATTAATACTCCCTCCGTCCGGAAATACTTGTCCTAGAAATGGATGTATCTAGACTTATTTTAGTTCTAAATGGCCGCCCGCGGATCCCTTTGTCTTCCTCATGTCCGTCAAACACTTGCAGGGTCGACGAAGGTCCTCGGAAGAGACGAAGCAGCAAAGAAACCACCTGAATCCGCGGTCGTCGCCTCGGCGGTGCCCTTCATGGGTCCCAAGTGGCGGCAGCCTCCCGTGTTCTACTTCTCCTCGATGATGGCGGCGGACACGGAGAAGCTGGCCACCTTCTCGTCGCTCTCCACGCACCCGGCTTCTGTCTCTGCCTGCATGGCGCTACCGCAGGCACGGGAGGCGCGCCCACAGACACGGGAGGCGCGGCCACCACAGACACTGGTGGCGCGGTACGACGCGCCAGCGACGGCGCCCGTAATGGCGTGCTCGCCGCTGTGCTGGCGTGGAGCAACTCGCCACTCCTCATCGAGCTGAACTGGAGCGACGAGTTGTTGAACCACGCGCCTGCTTGGGGCGGCAATTGGCTCCATCGGGACAAGCGAGGTTGGTGAAGCACCGAGCGGCCTCGCCAGTATCAGGAGGGCTCGGCGGGCCACCCAGCCGGGTAATATGCCGGTGAACGGCTCATCGGAAGCCATCGGAAGAGTGGAGAAAATGGTGAAGGAGGAGATGGGGAAGCGGCGGAGGGGTGCGATTCTTGCCCGCTGTCTGTGTGGCCTCATGTAAATAGAGGGCGGACGGTAGGAGCTTGGCCGGCATCTGGCCTCGTTTAAACTGAGGGCGGACGGGAGGAGCTCGGCCGGTGTTGCGTTTAATTTCGGCCCGCTCATGAACGGACGTGTGGCCAGAGTAGGATTCTCGGTTTGCATGCGGGTTTAATGGAGGGGTTTAATGGAGGCGTCGGGCGTGCACCGAGCGGCGCAGTACTATTTGATTTGACAGCAGTAATGAGCCGGCAAATCACAAAGGCCCTCGCCTCTCGTGAAACCGACCGAGCTAGACTGCCCCGCCCTCTAGCCTTTTAAAAAATGTATATACTCCACTTTTGTACAGTAGTACTATCAAAAAGGCTTGTCGTGCACAACCCACCCCTCAAATAAAACTAAGCACCCTGGAATTCTTTGACAAAACTAAGCACCCTGGAATTCTTTGACAACTAAAGTGTTGGCTATATGATGTTGGCCATATATATTGTACGTATATAATGTGAAGAAACGAGTGGTTTTAGTAAGATGACTTAATACTCACCTAGACGGAGGGAGTATTCGATTTGACAGCGGGCGGCGCAGTTCCCGATACGGCTTTAATGCAGACGAGGGAGGGAGTAGCGGTTCCCAATATGTTGAACGGCCAATGCATCCTCCTTCAATTAATGCATGAGGGAAGTAATGGGAGGAGGTCCAGGAAAAGAGGCTGCACGATGTGAATGCAACGCATTTTGCCCTCATTGCCCTCATATAAAGGTGCCCCTCCATTCCAATGCATCTACCACATCGTACGCACCTAAGCATTTGCCTAAGCACCTACACTAAGCGCAAAAGAGCTCACTCCAGACCCATGGCGGCGATGCGCATGAGCAGCCAACGGCTGCACCAGATGGTCCACGACGCCAGCCTGCGGCATGGCGCCGAGGATCGTCTCCAGACGGTGTAGGAGACCGGCTGGTGGATGGCCGCCGTTGACGCCAACTACGACTCTCAGTTGGACCAGATGATCGTTGCCACCACCAACAAGTTCACCGTCCTCAAGAAGCTCGCGGCTGACATCACCGTACTCCTCTAGCCCGCACGTCGGGCTCCTCATTGCCTGCCACTCTAATCGGCCTCCATGGCCGGAGCATCTTTTAAGCACCGGTGGCCCTGCGACTACCCGCCGACGCCACGAAGAATGTCCACCTAGAGGTCGCGCTTTCCGCGAGGCGCCTCACCCTGCAAGAATTCGTTGACCTACACATCCACATGTACGAGCAAATCGTGTACATAGGTATCTACAAGGCTAGTGGGGACGCTACGACGTTGGCCTTCCTCAACTGGCTGGAAGCCTTGGATGCCTTTGCTGAGAAGCACCTCGACCTCGCCACAAAAGCTGCCGCTCCTTAGCCGCCGGTCGGTGGCCCGGTGCACTAAGTTGAGGTGGAGGAGGTCGTACGTTGATGGATGCATCTTTCTTCTTGCCTTCTGTAACCACCACTACGATCGCACCATCATTGTGGCCTTAATTCTTATTGTGCTGTTGCATTCTAGTTCCAGTCAATACTGACATGTGCGATCCCTTTGCTTAATTATATGCATCACCGTAACTAGTACTCCATCCGTCAATTTATAAGTTGTACTTACCTTTTCCATCAACTTCGTGCAACGCGCGGGCATCTTGCTAGAAACACTACTCCCTCCGTCTAGGTGAATAAGTCATCTTAGATTGTGTGTATGTCATGTGGGGCCTTAGTGTAGCTTACCTAAGGTGTGGCTTGAACCAAACACTAACCTAAGTTAATCGAACTTGCCTAACCTTACATTCCACGAGATTTTGCCACATGTTAGAATCCAGAAACCTCCACATGTAGAAGCATAATGCACAAACCACCAGAATCTCATGCGTGCAATGCACGTGTACCTTACTAGTACTAGTTGGTAGGAGTAGTAGTAAGAAACAAATTCCAGTTTTGGCACGAGCTCGTACTGCGGGAGCACCACAAGGCCTACCGCAGGAGTTACATTTCCCTCTCGGGGCCCATGGGACCGAACTTCAATGCCTTAGTGCCCGGCCTATGAGTCAATGACATGCGGAACTTAAATGCAGCTGGCCCACATGTCATTCTCATGGTGGTGGCATGGTTCGCGACTCACTCGTTCGAGATGAACCGGCCGGTGGTGGCGTGGCCGTGGCGAGGGTGCCACAGCTGGGCGTCGGGGCGTTACGAGGCGTAGATGGCCACACCGGCGGGTACTACCTGTAGTACATAAGTACTCCAGCTGAGGATTGATGCCCGGGACGAAATGTGTCACAGCCACTGGATGAAAATTCGATGCTGCGGGAGTACGGATCGGAGCACAGCAGCAGAGCAGGCAAACCGCGTCCAATCGGGTGTGTCTATGGTAGAAAGTTGATGGTCGCCGTAGTTCAGCTGGCCCGCATGTCATGCACACAAAGGCAGAGGAGCGGTGGGGCCGAGAGGGATGAGGGGCACGTCGAGGGGATGAGGATCCCCTGACGCGAACAATCCTACCATTCTGTCACTGACATGTGGGACCCAGAAGTGTGGGTCCCACCTGTCAGCGAAGGAAAGGCAGGGCAAGGCAGTGATAGCCACGTCAGAGGATCCATGTCCACGTCGGGGGACATCGTGCCGTGGGTTGGAGCTGCGTCGTGGGAATCACGTGTGGGTGTGGCAGTGGTAGAAACAAGAAACGTGATGGTCGCCGTGGTTCAACTTCCATGGACAAGCTGTCATGTCTGCTGACACATGTATATCAAAACTAGAGTGTTTATATTTCAGGCACGTGAACAAGTATTATTCTACTACTTTGGATCCATTGCAACGCATGGGCCAACACATTGGTAGTAGTAGTGCCCATCTCTATCTCTAGAGGCACGAGTTCGTGCTGCGGGAGCACCACAAGCCCTGGCGCAGGAGTTACATTTCCCTCTCATGGCCATCGGGCTGAGCTTCAGCGCCTTACTACACCTACCTTTGAGTCAATAACATGTGGACCCGATAGGTGACTGGTCCACATGTAATGCTCCCGTAGTCAGAGGGGCAGTGGGGCCAAGAGGAGTGAGCCGCATGTCGGGGGACGTGTGGTTTCATGGGTTCGAGCGGCGTCGTGGGAATCGCGGGTGGCTGTGGTAGAAACTTGATGATCGCCGCATTTTAGGTGGCCCACATGTCATGCACACAAAGGCAGAGGGGCGGTGCGGCCGAGAGTGGTGAGGCGCACGTCGGGGGGCGTGGTGCCATGGTTTGGAGAGGCGTCGCGGGAATCGCGAGATGAAATGTGATGGTCGCCGTAGTTGGAACTTCCATGGACAAGCTGTCATGTCTACGGACACATGCACTGCATACCGATCACTGGAAGGAGTAGCAGAGAAAGCTATATATGCGGATAAATAGTTCCTTATAGTCAAGCAGACCCACGCTACTACTCTGTTCCAAAGACATGCACACCATCGAAATAGTCCACCAATATCAATATACACCGAGAGGGAATAATTTTTTTACAAGAGAGGAAATAGTTCATCCATCCATAATGCCCTCCTGCTGGTGCACCCTTTTCTTCTTCTTCTTGTTCTCATTCTCTGTGGGAGACGGCTTCACAACAAGCTCTTTGGACCTTGCAGCTATCTCGAAACTGACACGGGCATCGAGGGCAGCATATTTTATCCGCTCATACGTCAAGGGATAATTCACCCATCCAGACGACCTTAATGCCACCGTCTCGTCACCCTTCTGAAGATTTGTACCGAGCTACATCGAATAGGGATGGTGTTTGTTTATCACAAACTTCTACAGGAGTTTTGATTCTGGTTTGTAGGGTAGCGATGCTTTTCAAATCAAGGTTGTACGGCTCCAGCTTCTGTTTGTCCCCTTCGATGGCTGCCCCACAGAAGTATGCGTCCTCCTGAGACAAGAAATCGTGAAGCTCACCTGGTATGGAGGGCGAGTGTATGATGTGGTACACCAAAACATCATCTTCGAGGCACAGCTGAAGGACGGCGACGCGCTGGATCTTCCCAGGGGCACGCTCCGTGTACTCTGCGTCGAGACCGATGACCCTCGTCTCTACCTTTTTGAGGGAGTTGGATACATTGTTGATCCACTGTCGAACAACCCTTGGGTGGACAGTGACGATGGCAACTATGCGCATCGAGCCTTCGACGAGGACATGTTGGACGCTAAAAACCTGCATCTCGATCTCTATCGCAATTTGGAACCGCTGGAACGGAGGGCTATGGCTTGGAGAATTAGGATTAGATGGCTAGTCTAACTGAAGTAGTAGATGATTATTTAAAGAGGTTAAAACAATGTGAACGCAGTGGGGTTTGGATGCAAATGAAGACGAAGGGGAGGTGAAGAAGCCGAGGAGAATCGGTTCCCGATGGAGAAGTAAATGGGAGAAGTGGTGTGCAGGCAGTTGATTAGACAGCTAGGTAGACTAAACGAAAAGGCTATGCGGGTAGACTGATGAGTCGTACCTGTTCGTGTACGTGCCCATCCTTCCTGATAGGTGGGACCTATGCAAACAGATAAAAAAATGTGTCGTAGTTTTTTTTGAGCATGTGAGTGGGAGACACAACATTCTCTGGTTAAGGAATACTCCCTCCGTTTAGGTGAGTATAAGTCACCTTATGAAAATCACGTTTTCCCAAAACCTTTAGGCGTGGAGCATTAACTTCTTGCTCGATCCCCTCCCAGCCTTGTTAGCCAGCGTTCTCTTCCTCTGCTGCCGCGTTCTACCTTTCCATTTTTCCTCTTCTCAAGTGTGGAACGATCTGCATGCCGTCCTTGATGCACCAGAACGACCACTGCATGCATCGCGGCAGAGCGTTGATTGGGCATGCACGAGAATTTGGTTCTGCTCGCAGTATGGATGATACCTGAACGATGAAGTGAACAGGCATGCTAGCATGGGAGACCTATTTACGCTATACAATACTGGAGTACTCATGTACCTACTAGTAGTACTAGTAGTACAACTGTGGTACACTTGATGGTCAAAATACTATTCATCCGGTCCTCACAGTGAAGTGACAACACCCTGCGCCTGACACTAGTCCAGGCGGCGTGTTCGGGTTACCAAAGTCAGCCTCACCCTGTGCACAGTGCAGTCTGTCACCGCCGCTGTACAACACATTGGCGCCTCGCCTCGTCTCCCTCTCCACTCCCATAGCACCACTCCATCTCCTTCTCCTTCTCCATCTCCATCTCACTGTGCCCCCGTGTACCCTCACCTCACTCGCCTCCCCCAGTACCACTATTCCCTCGCTAGCCGCTCCAGCACCGACATCCTTCTCCCCCGTAAATCAAGCCCCCTTCCAAACTCCACCATGGCCGAACGTGAACCGCGCAGCATCCATATGAGCCGCGATTGGAGCAATCTCCCCAGTGACATCCTCGACCTCTGTTGTTCGTGTATGGATATGTTGAGCGCCCTGCGACTGGCTGCATGCTCGAGGGACATGCACACGGCCATCGTTGAAGCGAGGCCTAAGCATTTCAAGAGACCCTGCTTGCTGCTATCTGGTCTTGCGAGATTGGCTCACCATGATACGGAGGCGTGCATGATGCCCCTCGACTTCAATCCGATCTCCATTAGCCGAAACTTCTTTGCAGGTATGTAGTGGGTCGCCGTACATCATTTCCCTCGACATCGATCCGATCACCATCGCCCGAAACTTCTTGGTAGGTATGTACTGGGTCGGCATGAACTCCCACTGGATGGCTGCCTTCAGAGTAGACGGTAAAAAGTTGGTGCTCGTGAACTTCCAGACCTCCCATGAGATTATCCTTCCTCCGTTGGATTATATAGAGTATTACCATCGCGGTCCAAGTCATCTAGATTACTACGTCAGTTGGACGGACCTTGTTTTGCAGAAGATTGTAAGCTGCCAAGTGCCCACACGACATGCGAATTACGCAGACTTCAAGCTAATTGCCTTGTTCGACCACGGACTCGCCTATCTTTACGCCAGTGCCTTCTTTAGCTGGAGACAACTCAGCTTGAAGTGGATCATCGTCAAAGCTGATACACACTTCTGTGATGCTATTGAACACAATGGCATCATCTACGCGATCGATAAAGCAGATGGCACCACGTATTGTTGGGACGGCGCATGTAAGTTGTTTCCTCTCATGTTAAAGATGACGCCATGACACTATTTGAACTTTTTGTGATGATTGGCATATATCTGTTTGAGCAGAATTTGAGTAGAACTATGGCAATGTATTAGAGACGCCGTAAATCAACTATATTTGGAATGAGTTAATTCATGCGATTGTGACCATGTCATTACAGCGAATTTGTACCCTGAATAATCAAACGGTTAGGAATATATGGATATTATCCTTATTTTACAGTAATCTATATACTACTACTAAATATGAGTGTGTATCAATGGCCATGTTAGTTTCCTCATTTTCATGATGTAGAAACATGCACCACACTGTTGGTTTCATCTAACCATACATTAGGGAAGTAAATATGCATATGGAGAACTCTATATTTGGAAGTAGTGAAATCCTGCAATGCTTACCATGTGTACATACCTATATTCTCCCTTCAGCAATCAATGGCTAGAATAATATCCTCAAAAAAAATTTGCCCACGGAACACGAGTATATAACATTGCATGGTCTGTTAGTTACCTTGAAGAATTTGTTTGTGAGGACAGAACATGATTACATAACATGCATGACATGGTAGTTTCCTGTGAAGAATAGATTGCGAGATAACATGAGTATAACCATGCATGACACTTCTATATTTTCGAACCCAGTATACATTTCCCTGTATTTTTCTCCCAGTTCCAACAGGGACATATCAATGTTGTTTCTTGCATTATCCTACTCATGCTCTATACAATGCTGATCTTACATTAACATTGCTTGTCCTTTTTTTATATGATGCAGTGTCCCTACAGTTACTGCCCTTTGTAATCACACCACCTTTGCCAAAAATAGGGAAGCACAACTGGTTCCTCGCTCGATCAGACGACGGCAAAAGACTGATGATCATTCGGACACATGAGCCGAAAAAGTTATATTGCAAAACCCCACTGTATACAAGCACCATGTAATACGTGAGTATCCGGACAGTGGCTGTTACGTCTATGAGCAGGATACCAGCTTGTTGGGGCCTTTAGGATTTTTTTAGTTGGAGGCGGGTAAGCAATCTTGGTTCACACTCTCTGTTTCTCCGACTCAATTATCCGATTAACCAGGAGATCACCGTTGGCAAGGACCTTGATAGCAGAGAGGCTCTGCTTGCTATGGAAAACTGTGTCTACACGGCGAGCCCTAGGAGTTCGGGAGCAAACTCCCATGATTGTCAACGATACAGCCTGCAGCCAAAAGAAGGTGAGAATGCCAAAGGCATCCAGATTAACTTTGATCCTTGGATGTCTCAATTACAACAGGCAGTGATGTGGTTCGAGCCTTTAGGTTGATAGGTAATTTGGCTGTTGCATCGAAAGGGTGGAGTACTGGTGTCTCCGTATCACTGGTCGCTGAAGAAGGGCTACAAATTATGATGGTGTTGGATCATCTCTTCGAATGACTTTGTTGTCTTTGCTGCTGGTTCTGGATGAGTAGTTCTTTCTTTTGTTATGCATATTCCTTGTCATTTGGTCATCCTTGTCTATGTCACTCTTACTATGTAATAGTTGCTTCTGTTTAGAATGTCATTCTCGTCTGGATCACGAGAGTCTGAGCGCTGCAGATGGGTGCGTTTTGGTGGTGTAGCAAAACTTCTTATGAACTATCATGTCTTGCTGTTTATGTCAGTAGTAGTCACTAGTCAGTGTTTGAATGTTGTATATATCGTTGTTTCAAACTGTTTATTGTCTCGAACTACTGGTGGGCTAAATGAGGGCATCACCATTCTCCAGTGTTTAGAGTATATCTCCTTTTTTCAAGATATATAATTTGAGCTCAGTGTCTTTTCGATGATGTACACTTGTTTGGGCCAGTGAGGTGTCGTTGAATATGGGCCGACTAGTAACGCAATGCCAAATAGGTCAATTATGACTCTCAGGCCGGGCTCTCAAAAGATCCTGAAAAAAAGGCCGGGCTCTCCAAAAAAGAAAGAATAAGGACTCTTAGGCCGACATGTGGGCGCCACCGGTGTTTTCGTGCGCTTGCGCGCCGAGATCATACTGGCGCGTGCTCGAAATTCATGCTACCTTTTCATCCCCAGTCTCCCGCCCCTCCCCCACCTCTGGAATCTCGATTCCTACTCCAGTTCCCCCAAATCCCCCTCCTGTACTCCCTGTACTCAAGCACACTATCATGTCGCCGGTCAACACGGATCTCCGAGCCGGAGATCCTGAGGTTCGTCCTGCCTTCGGTCGCTGCGTGTTGTCGCTCAACAGTGGCATGGCGGTGCTTGACGACCAGTTTGCCGGTGAAGTGCTGATGGTAACCATCAATGGCGACCGGCCTCCCGTCTCGTCGGATGACCTTGTCAAAGCAATTGGCATTGCGCACGGCATCTAAATAAGTGACTTGCTCGTCGAAGTCTGTCCGCCATTGGCTGATTTCTGCGCCAGGTTCCGAACAACTTTCGACTGCAGCCGTGTGTTCGAATCTTCCCGGCGTTTGTTCTGCGATGGCGCGCTGGTGAGCTTTGATCGGTGGCACCCAGGATGGGGCTCGGTGCCCTCTGAGCTTGAGTTTTTAACAAAGCTTACCTTCCACGGCATGCCTCGACGTGCTTGGAACAGCGAGTCCATGAACGAGCTTATCAACGACCTTGGAGGTGAGCTCGTAAGTATGTTTGTTCCTCCAGACAGCTGGGCTCCGACGGTTATGGCATGGATGAAGAAGCCATCCTCCATACCGAAGGTGATTGGTGTTGATATACCGGTGCAGGAACCGGGGGTGTACTATTCGTCGCCACCAAGGCCGCCGCAGACCACGTTAGGGATGTACCTGTATCGAGTGTTCGTGCATGTCAAAGAAGTGGTCAATCCATCAATCGAAGTCCTGCCGCCGCCGCTGGTGCCAGGGTCCGTTGACGATGTCCATTACAGGAGTCAACGTCAGACTTTCCCCGTGTTTCTCGGAACGATGGATGGCACAGGGCCTACTCCATCGCGTGGCAGAGGCCACTGCTTCTTTGGGAGAAGAGGCAGAGCTGGCTGCCTGGATGTGCTCTAATTTGAGGTAACAACTGAATCTTGTCAGATACTAGTTAAATCCGAGCTATGGGTGTGAAGCACGGATATGCCAGTACATTTGATTGTGACCTGTTCTAATTTTGTACCTGAACTTTTTTAGAAAGGGTTGTACGTCAACTTAATGTGCTAGCAGAACTTATTGTGTTGTTTGTCTATTTTCTTTGCACAACATTCAAGATATTTCCCCATCATTGATAAAGATGATGAACCGTTATGTACGACTTCATTGGTTTCAACATAGCCATTCCCATAGCGATCCACTGCTTCCATCGTGATTGTGCCTCCTGCGTGAAATTTGTGTATGCAAGTTCAGTGTGCTATGATGTTCTATATGATTGTGTCAACTATATAAGTTTTTACTGAGCATCACCAATGCATATGGCTGAAAGATGTATTTACGAGCATCGGCCGATGGGTCTCTCTCTCTCTCTCTTTCTCTCTCTCTCTCTCTCTCTCACACACACACACACACGCATGCACACGCACAAGTGGGACCCGTTGAATTATTTATTTGCTCGTGACAACTTTTAATTAGGTTCCACTGTAATCTAACTTTTTTTCTTAAGTTATTAATTGAGCTCAGTGACTTCAAAAAGTTGTACAGAAGCCTTGTTTGGGCCTTTCCGGCGATGCTGAATGTGGGCTGAGTAACCATGTTAGGTTGTACTGTACTACACAGGCCTTTTTTCGCTATTTTTTTAAATAATACATTTTTTATTAATTTTCATAAATATTACGCTCGGTAAAAAAATTTCAAAAATAATACACTAGTCAGCCCACAGCAGGCCGATTGGATTCCAGTCGGCCTACAGCTGGCCGACTGGCCCCTGTCGGCCCACTGTGGGCTGATTGGGTCCTGTCGGCCCACTGTGGGCCAACTGGAGCTAATTGGCTCGCTGTGGGCTAATTGTTTTTGCAAAAGTGTTAATCATGTATTTAAAAAATATGTGTATTGTGACCTCCTCCGCTCACTGTGGGCCCACTGTTGACTAAAAAATGTTTTAAAAAATGTTAATCATCTATTTAAAAATTGTTAAATGTGTGTATAAAAAATGTTCCTTATCTATACAATTTTTTTTAAATGTGTGTATAAAAATAGCTTTTTTTCAACATCAGCAATGCAACAGGGCCGACAGTTGTACATAATATCCGGGTCAACTTGTTATTCGCCGCCCCGCTGGGCTGCAAACTTTCCTATGAGGTATGCATTAGGCTTAACAAGAAAGTGGACTTTAAGAAATACTAAATGGGATGTAATTATAATAACTGGACAGTTACTATGCACCAAACACGTAATTAGTTTGAAAAATATATTATTTTTGGAATTTGAAAATTTTAATTTCATTACTTGTTGGGCGCACAATATTTTGTTGGATTTTAATGTAATACAACTTTATTTTCAAATTATATTTAACCTGACTATAAATTTCGGATAAAAATATTTCGGATCCCATCAAAATGTGAGAATTTTTTTGAATTCTATTTTGAGAGGTTGTTTGAAATTATTAATCATTGTCCTAGCTAGAAGTTGGGCTGTACTTTTAACAAACTGTAAATGGGCTGTAGTAAATTCCATTAGAATTAAAAAATGGGCTGTACATTCTTACAAATCGCAAATGGGCTATATGTTCTCTGCCAAATTCGAGCCGTGGGCCTACTAAATTGACGCGTACCAAGGGCTTTGTCAACTTAGTCAATATAAATGATTCTAGCTGCAGTGATCGTACGATGTCCATCCAACGGCCGTAGTGCATATTCAACCTCTGGTTTTCTTGCTCCAGCCGCCCAAAGCAGCACCAGTCGTGTCGCGTGCTCCTGCCTCCCGTGGCCGGCTGTGATGCCGCGGAGGCCTCACCGCCCCGTACTACTCCCACCGCTAGCCAGGCCATCCCTCTACTCACCCACACCCCCTGTTATTCTGCGGCGACGGCAGCCTCACACCGCAGCTGAACCAGTGAACCCTCGTACTCCTCTCCGCGCGGGCTTCCACTGCTGCGTCTTCCCCGGCTCCGCGTCATCCCCTTCCTAGGCCTCGCCGTCGTCCAGACCACCGCCCTGGTGCTCTCGACGCGGCGTGGTCAACGACCGACTTCCATCGGAAGAGTACTGTACGTGGAGAGGCTGACAGCTGGGTCCACGGCAGCCGCAAGGAAGTGCCTCCTTATTATGCGCAAAATAATTATTCCTCCACCTGACAGCGGGGACCCACCGGATGGGCCACCGTATTTCGCGAAAAAAATGATTCGCCCCTGACTGCTGGGACCCACGAGCTACATCTTCGCATGCAAGGAAGTGCGTCTGGAAAAAAACGATTCGCCCCCTGACTGCTGGACCCACCAGCCCCCCGACTGCTGGGACCCACCAGCTACACCTTCGCACGCAAGGAAGTGCGTCCGGGAAAAAAAACGATTCGCCCCCTGAGTGCTGGGACCCACCAGCTACATCTTCGCAGGCAAGGAAGTGCCTGACAGTCGGGACCCACCTGGTCGAAGCGTACGTAGCGTTGTCATTCTGGTCGCGAACGTGTACGTACATATATACTGGTGGATGTAGAGGCGCGCACGTGTCGTAGTATAGGCGCGTACGTGTCGTAGTAGAGGCGCGCACGTAGCATGTACACGTACGTACAACGGCCAGGGTGCAAGAAAGAAAATACGGCCACGTACGTACATACGGGTAGGGTCTCGAACGCCTACTCGCGCATACATATGGCCAGGGCTCGTGTACATGGCTGGGATCGGAATAGAGAAACAGCGTCGTCGTCGTGTTCATGGGGAGGCAACGGAATGCGTCGTGTTCATGGGGAGGCAACAAAATGCGTCGTGTTCATCAGGAGGCAACGGAACGCGTGGGAGCCAACCGGCTGGGTCGGAACAGAATGCGTGGTCGTGTTCATCGGGAGGGCTTGGACGGAACAGGCGATGGAAACGAGGCCTGGCGTACCGCACAACGGAGGAAACGGACCTCCTACATTCGGAACGGGGTCCTGTTGATCGGGAGGGGTCTGGTGTACCGCAAAACAGAGGAAACGGACCTCCTACGGTCAAAACAGGGGTCCTGTTGATCGGGAAGGGTGTGGCGTACCGCAAAACAGAGGAAACGGAGTTGTGTTGGAGCGCTACGGTCGAAACGGGGGTCCTGTTCATCGGGAGGGGTGTGGCGTACCGCAAAACGGGACTCCACGGGATACTGTTCATCTCCACCGTCGACCCCCTCCAGCCTCCATGAGCTACTGTTCATCCACCGTCGACCTCCTCCAGCCTCCACGGGCTCCTGTTCATCCAGCCTCCACCGCGCGCTACTCCACCGACTACTATTCAACCACCCCTCCACCATCTACTGTTCATCCAGCCCTCCACACCACGGGGTCCTGTTCAACCACCCCTCCACGGGCACCCCTCCACCGTCTGCTGTTCATCCAGCCCTCCACACCACGGGGTCTTGTTCAACCACCCCTCCACGGGCACCCCTCCACCGTCTACTGTTCATCCAGCCCTCCACACCACGGGGTCCTGTTCATCCACCCCTCCACCGTCTACTGTTCATCCATCCCTCCACCACACCACGGGGTCCTGTTCATCCAGAGGCAACGCCACCGCTCACTGTTCATCCAAACCCCCCGCAACGCTCACTGTTCATCCCATCGATCGGCTTCAGTTAGCAGCAGTAGCGAAGGAATCGCTCGATCGGGTTCAGTTAACAGCCATCGATCGATCACTCGGGTTCCGTAACGCGTAGCCCGCAGTGCAATCGCTCGGGTTCAGTTAGAGCCCAATGCCTCGCTCGGGTCCAGTTAGAGCCAACGCCTCGCACACATGCGCATACGTGTACGAGAGAAACGCGCATCGCTCGGCCCCCGACCTCCCACCGTAACCGGGAACTCCCTGAAATATTCCTCCCCCTCGCTTCTACCACGGTTTTTTCCGTCATGGACGGCCCAAAGAATGTCATGCAGCTGCGTCTCCGGTCCGCCCAGGACGAAAAGCCCATTTTCTGTCATGATTTTTTGTCATAGAAGTAGGAGCCCACCACATCTATGATGATACCGGGTTTTGTCACAATTATCATCATAGAAGTGTCATATGTATGACATAATTTTTTTTGTTCGGCCCAAAATGTCACGGATGTGTCTTTTTTTGTAGTGTTCGGCCAAGGTTCTCCTAACAGGGAGAGAGACCTTAACGAGTTTAGTACATTGCCGAAGGGCGAGTGCTGAAAGATATCCGCGGAGGTGACCTCCATGATCGGCCCCCAATCGGATTCGACAGGCACAGGCGTAGGCGGTTCGGAGTCCGTGGCCGGAGACGAGTCCAGTGGTTCGGCGTCACGGCTCTCGTGAAGGGTAAGGTCAGTGTTCGGCTCTATTGCCGCTGAGAGTGCGGCCTCCTAGGCGGGGTCTATCCGCCCATCCTCGGATGGCGCAATCTGCTCCGGATTGAAGGCCGGAGTAGTTACTGGTGTGATCTCCCGAGCACTGTCCGACGGCAGAGCTATACCATGCTCGTCGTGATCGTGCGGCACACCTGGCATGGGCCCGAATCCGTCGAAGATCAAGTCTCCACAGATATTGGCAGTGTAATTCAAGTTTCCGAACCTGACCTGGTGGCCAAGGGCGTAGCTCTCGATCTGCTCCAGACGGCCAAACGAGTTGGCCCGCAGTGCGAAGCCGGCGAATACAAAGATCTGTCCGGGGAGGAAGACCTCACCCTGGACCGCATCGTTACCGATGATCGAAGGAGCCATCAAGCCTTACGGCGACGGCACAGTGGAACTATCAATGAAAGCACCAATGTCGGTGTCAAAATCGGCGGATCTCGGGTAGGGGGTCCCGAACTGTGCGTCTAAGGAGGATGGTAACAGGAGGCAGGGGACACAATGTTTACCCAGGTTCGGGCCCTCTCTATGGAGGTAATACCCTACTTCCTGCTTGATTGATCTTGATGATATGAGTAGTACAAGAGTTGATCTACCACGAGATCGTAGAGGCTAAACCCTAGAAGCTAGCCTATGGTATGATTGTCGTTGTCCTACGGACTAAACCCTCCGGTTTATATAGACACCGGAGGGGGCTAGGGTTACACAGAGTCGGTTACAAGGGAGGAGATCTTCATATCCGTATCGCCAAGCTTGCCTTCCACGCCAAGGAGAGTCCCATCCGGACCCGAGACGAAGTCTTCAATCTTGTATCTTCATAGTCCAATAGTCCGGCCAAAGGATATAGTCCGGCCGTCCAGATACCCCCTAATCTAGGACTCCCTAAGGAGGACTGAGAGGTAAATCATGAAGCAATTCAGTAGCTGGTGCCTTGTAGTGAGTGTTTTCAGTCATCCAGTCCAGCACCCATGAATTCACATCTTCAGAGTTTCTGGTGATGTGTAGCGTTGCATAAAATTGTAGAATGAGTTCTTCATTCCAATCACAGATATCAGTGCAGAAATTTAACAGTACAGCATCGTGAAGAACACTGAGGACTGGCACGAAGCACGGCAGTGATTCCATATCCACGTGAGGAATGTGCGCATGATCGAAGAGTTTGTGTTTGTTGAACAGCACTGAGGAATAGAAGTTTGCCTGGCTGGCAGTCCAGAAACGCCTCTTCCTAATGCGAGCAGAATCATAGGGGTTGTAGTTAGTGAAGAATACATGCTCGCCGAAGAAATCATCATCCTTGAATTTTTGCTTCCTGGAGAATGGATCCTTTGGCTTGGGCAGAGGAGTGTCAGTGAGTTGCATCACAACCTCAGGAATCGCAATCTCAGGTTCTTTAGGCTGAGGAATTTATGGTTCCTCTTCAATGGCAGTCCGCGTCTTCAGATGTTCAGCAGCAACAGTTTCTTCAGCACTAGTGGCTGGAATTTCTTCACGCATAGACGAAGTGGGGTGAGTTTCTTCAGAGACCAATGGTGCAGTTTGTGCGGGGGACTGGGGAATTTGCTGTAATGGTGTGAAGAGTGGAGAGTTGGGGTGCTGACCTTCCCAAAATTCATCATTTAGCACGGGTGTGGTACAGCCAATGTCCACATCTTCATCTTCCATTTCTTCAACGCCGGCCTCTTCAGCAGTAAACTGAGGCATAGGCGAGGAAACATCAGGAGTTGAAGGGATTTCATCCACTTTAATTTCTTCATCCAACTGCTCTGACGAAGCAGCAGAAGGATTTTCTTCATCAAATCCGCTGGGGATCACATATTCTTCATCGAAAGGTACAATTTCCTTTGATGGCATGGTTGTGAGAGGAACAACATCAATAGGATTTTCAAGTGAGCTGGTCAAGGGCTTCATCTTCTTCGGAGCTGAAGAATCTGATGGAACTGATGCTTTCCTTTTCTTCACAGCTGCACGCTCTGTAGCCTTGGTCTTCTTCACATCTGATGCAGATGGAAGGATTGGAGTTGGGGTAGGCGCAGGAGGAGCAGAGGAATCTGGTTGATTTTCCTTAGGCACAACTGATGCAGTTGCCCTGACTTCTTCATTTTCTTCAAGCGCACCGCTAGTGGATGCCCTGGCAATTTCTTCAGTGGCTGGAATGCAGTCATTAGCCCTGGAACTCACATTTTCTTCAGTAGCCTGATTGTCATCAGCGGTGCTGGCATTTTTTCAGTGGGCTGAGCAGAAGCTGCAGCTTGAGGAATTTTTGGTTGCGATGGAGCTGCAACCTTTGAAGTGAACTTCTCTGTCAGTTTCACAAGCCTGACTTTGGCTCCTTGCCAATCAACATAGTAAGCATTGAATTCATCACTGAGGCCTTTGATTTCAGCCTGCATCTTCACTAGTTCTTCAGTTGTCATAGAGACAACGTTTTTCTTCAGGATTTTCTGCTTCCTGTACTACGCTTTCTTGATCTGTCTGCACTAGTAGAAAAAGGTTCAAACGTGAAGCACATTAGTGCCGGTTTGAATTAGAGCCGGCACTAATGTGTACATTAGTGCCGGTTCGTGGCGGCGATCAATAGTACCGGTTCGTGGCGAACTTTTAGTACCGGTTCATGCCACGAACCGGTACTAAAGAGGCTGCATCAGCCTGCGGTCAGGCTATGGCCCCACCATCACCATTTAGTGCCGGTTCTTACCACGAACCGGTAGTAATGAGGTTATGGCAAGCTGTTTTCAGTCCCACCTCGCCAAGAGAGAGGCAGTATGAGCGGTTTATAAGCCGTGAGTGCACAGACAATGACGAAGAGTTGCAATGCTCACCTACATGTTGATTAGCTTCAAGCCTTGCGGAATAGCATAGATTGCACTGAGCTATGTGCAGTGCAGTCTACACTATTCCGAATGGCTTGAAGCAAATTAACCAGCATTGCACCTCTTTTTTATTTTTAATAACTTATTTAAACTCCGGACTTCTTTTGTGTTCAGTATACAGCATTTAAAGCGACGTCATCAATTTCCAACATGTTCTGACATCATTTGTTGTTTTTCGGTCATTTACCTAATTGTTTAGAGAGCTAAATGACCGTGAAATTGAAAATCACTACAAAATGAATCCTGAAAATGTTGAAACTTGGCATGGTATCATCATATCACCCGCATAGCATGCGCGAAAGAGTAGAGAGGGTCACGGCAAAAACTGGACGCACTTCGTGTACAAACTGGACAAACCCTTTCCGAGTATCAGGGTTTCGGAGTCTGGAGTGGGTACTAATGTGCATCCCACCAATCAGGAAGAATCACACGGATCGTGTGTTTCTTTCTAGCTCTTGCGGGTCGTTGGATCAAGGGTGTGTTTCTTCCTAGCTCATGTGAGTCGTTGGATCGAAACTACCACAATCACTTTGTGAGCCAGACGACCCTATATATAGCTAGCCCACCTCTCGCCTTCCCTGCATAAGTCTTTCAGTTCATCGACTACATACATCTACCAGTTCATCGACTGCATACATCTACCAATTCATCGACTGAATACAAATCATTCGGATTCGCCATCATACGTCCAACCGTGCATTTGATATGCATATATATGCATCACGAGCCACGGTTGGGCTGTATGATGGCGATACCGATTGGTTTGTTCTAGATCCGACATAAAAGGTTTGATACAACTGCTTTTTTGTGACATAAGAGCTATCTCTCCTCCTACCTATTTTAGTTACACAACTACCTATTTGTGCCAAATTTTCACATTTGCTGTTGCTCTTGCATCATAAGCATCCATGTTAACTAGACTTACAAGTAATGCAATTTAACCAAACTATCTTGTGATCTTCGCCAAGAGAGAGGCAGTATGAGCGGTTTATAAGCCATGAGTGCACAGACAATGACGAAGAGTTGCAATGCTCACCTACATGTTGATTAGCTTCAAGCCTTGCGGAATAGCATAGATTGCACTGAGCTATGTGCAGTGCAGTCTACACTATTCCGAATGGCTTGAAGCAAATTAACCAGCATTGCACCTCTTTTTTATTTTTAATAACTTATTTAAACTCCGGACTTCTTTTGTGTTCAGTATGCAGCATTTAAAGCGGCGTCATCAATTTCCAACATGTTCTGACATCATTTGTTGTTTTTCGGTCATTTACCTAATTGTTTAGAGAGCTAAATGACCATGAAATTGAAAATCACTACAAAATGAATCCTGAAAATGTTGAAACTTGGCATGGTATCATCATATCACCCGCATAGCATACGCGAAAGAGTAGAGAGGGTCACGGCAAAAACTGGACGCACTTCGTGTACAAATTGGACAAACTCTTTCCGAGTATCAGGGTTTCGGACTATACAAAAATAAATAATGCAGAAAATAAAAAAACTATACAAAAAAATTACTCAAAAATAAATAGAAGAAAATAAATAATGCAGAAAAGAAAAAACTATATAAAAACTACACAAAATTAAATAAAAGAAAATAAGTAATGCAAAAAAGAAAAAACTATATAACAAATTTGTTGGCGCACTGCCCTGTGGGTCTACCAGACCTAGGGTGTGCAAATGCAGGCCCAGGAGGGCCAGCAGACTCACAGGGCAACGCTCACTAATTAATTAGGCCCAGAAGCCTGCTATATAGAGGAGTTCGAAGAGGTAGCCGCGGTCGGGTTTATAAACCAGTGCGGCTGCCCTTCGCCGGGCGAGGTGGGACTAAACTTTGGGGTGGCAGCGCAAGGCCTTTAGTACCGGTTGGTGGCTCCAACCGGTACTAAAGGCCCCCCCTTTAGTACCGGTTGGTGGCTCCAACCGGTACTAAAAGCCTTCGTTTCCCGCCGCTTGGCCTGGCGAAAATAGGCCTTTAGTACCGGTTGGAGCCACCAACCGGTACTAAAGGCCCATCCTATATATATAGCTCTTACGAAAATTTCAGTTTCATCCCCACTTCGTCTCCAACCTCCGCCGCGCGCGCCGCACGATCCCGTTGTCGCCGCCCGTCGTCCGTCGTCATCGTCGCTGTCCCCGCCGCCGCCCGTCGTCGTCGTCGTCTCGCGCTGCCGCCCCGAACGCCGCCGCCGTCCGTCGCCATCGCCGCGGCCGTACGTCTCTCTCTCGCTCCCGCACACACATACACACACATACATACACACACATACACACACACACACACCGGCGCCCCCGCCCCGTACGCCGGCGCCCCCGCTCGTACGTACGGGGCGGCGGCGTATGGGGCCGCACACACACACACACACATATACCACACACACACGCATACACACACACATACACACATACGTACACACATATACATATATATACACACACATGCATACACACACACATACACACACACATTTTTTTACTTATTTTCTGTTTTTTAGAAAAGTTAATTAGATGATCGAATGTTAGATTAATGTCGAATGTTAGATGAATTAGCTAGCTAGATAGAAAAATTGTCGAACTAGAGATTAGAACTAGTTGAATAATTAATATAACTAGTTTATTTTTAGTAAGAAAATTTAGGTATATGAGATTAGAACTAGTGGAATAATTAATATAACTAGTTTATTTTTAGTAAGAAAATTTAGGTATATGAGATTAGAACTAGTTGAATAATTAATATAACTAGTTTATTTTAGTAAGAAAATTTAGGTATATTAGATTTGATGATCTAATTAAAATATTATCTGTTAATGTGTTTTTCTGTTTATTTAATTTTTTATATATTTTGAGTTTATATAAATGTTAGATTAATGTCGAATGTTAGATGAATTAGATAGAAAAGTTAAATATATAGTAATGTCAATTGAATATATAGTTAGATATATTAATGTCAAATGTTAAATGAATATATATTTGGCTAGATATAGGTGTTTAATGTTTCACCTATATGAACATAGGAAATGTCATCTGACGACGAAAAAGATTTTATTTTGTGCGAACACTGTGAAGACCAGCGCGGCCTGTGCGACCAAAATTTCCTTGTTGATGGTAGTTGCTTCAGCATCAAGCCGGATGAGACATTCGAAGTTGATACAGTAAGTCACTTTGTCAATTATTATTTGAATGCAAAACTTATGCTTCATTTGCTTCAACTTATAATTTTAAATTTTCACTATTCTACTAGCGCATCCCCTGCCATGCAAGAATTTTTGTCTTGGATAAGATAGGTTTTAGTGCTATAGATCATATGGAGGTAAAGAGAGTTTACTTGAAGACGGAGCATGGGTATACTTTCAACGTCAAATTATATAATGGAGACACATACACCCATTTTGAATGCAAAACTTGGCAAGCACTATGCAAGGCTTATGCATTTGAGCCTGATATGGTTATCACCTTTGATATTCGTCTGGAAGATGATATTGAAGGTAATATAGACATCTGGGTCGATGTGCAAACGCCTCCAGTTCTACCATTTGGTGAGTTTTTCTCAACCATGCATGCATATGTTTATGTCTTTCATACAGTTTATTCAAAAATAGTTGACAACTAATTTGTATTATCAGCTTATTTCAGTTCAAGCAAACATGTCCGGCGCTTGGTAGACAGAACCTACTACTGCCCCGGGGCTCAACTAAACTGCGAGGAGATAAGTCATTATGTTTCATGGCTTGAGGATCTTAATACTGTCAAGACAAATTTTTTTCCTAAACTTAGAAATGTTAGTACTCAAAACGTGCGACCAATGGTGATCGTATTGAACTACGGTCACATCTATAATCAAAAGATGGTAAGATTTTAAATATTTGTCCTTAATTAGTGCATCTTTTGCATACATTATTTTTGAAGCTAAACTTTCATTGCTTAGTATATTAATTACTATAAGATGTTGTTCAACAGGGACTTCTGATGACAGTTGTGCCTCAGTGGATCGAGAAAAAAGGTCGCATGTCAATGGTTAGCTTACGACCAAGATTTCCTACATTGCACATGAGTGCATTCAGGATTTCTGAAAGCGAAGAATGCTTAATAGTGAAAGATTGGAGCAAAATTGTTAACGATCGCAGAGAAGTACTAGGGGGCAGTAAGGAGAAGCGCAACCCAAGATTAGGAGACAGATTCATCTGCATGCTCCAGTATGATGAATCAGGAGAGCTATACATGTTCTATGCTATTCTACCTGAGAGGGAGCAGCAGGATCAGTAACTACTAGTTCATGCTCTTAATTAGTACTTGTCTCATGTCCGTGTCCTGAACTTCGATCTTGGTGACGATTATGTTGAACTTGATGATATCTTTGCTTCTGTTACAAAGTGAATGTTTCCTCTTTAAGCTAGCCAGCGTTGATGATGATTAGATAGCTAGCGCGGTAATGACTATGATGATTAAATAGTGGTAATTAGACGACTACGATGATTTTTAGCTAGCTAGAGTTTATTTATTTATTAATATGCGATGATGATGATGATGACGACGACTACAACTCATTATAACGTAAAACAATCCTAAATTAAATTGATAACACAAATTTAATTGAAAAATACAAAATAAAACAAAAACCCACAACCATTTAGTACCGGTTGGTGTTACCAACCGGTACTAAAGGGCTCCCGGCCCCTGGAGCTGGCTCGTGCCACGTGGTTCCCCTTTAGCACCGGTTCGTGCTGAACCGGTACTAAAGGGGGGGGCCTTTAGTGCCGAAACGTTAGTGCCGGTTCCATAACCGGCACTAAAGGCCCTTACAAACCGGTACTAATGGCCCGTTTTCTACTAGTGCTGGCCTTCTCGTATTTCCATTTTTCTTCTTGGATGATGGCGGTCAGAACATGACTTTGTCCAGGAGTCAGCTTGAAATCAGGCATAGGAGTGTCTGGGTCCTTGTGCCAGAGATCAATGTAGTCCAGGATCAACTTCGGATCCAAAAGCAATGGCACATTGCTTCCTTTGGCACTAGCGGCCTTGACTTGTCTGTCTCTGATGATTTCGGCAAGTTCTTCATCATCAGCCTCATCATCAGAGGGAACTTGGAAGGCCACCTGCTTCTTGTGAGGACTTGGTTGAGGACCTCGTCCAGCAGTGGACTTTTTCTTCAGCAGAGAGGGGCCAGCTGAGGAACTTGGAGCAGCAGAGGAACTAGCAGAGGCTCCTGAGGCAATAGATATGCCTGCGGTCCTTTGGCACGTGCCGAGATGCACATGTGCTGAGGATTTTGTCGGAGCAGCCGAAGACTTTGGCGGAGGAGCTGAGGACTTGGGAGGAGCAGGAGCTGCACGAGGAATTGGCCGTGAGGGCTTTGAGGATTCTGGCCGTGAGGGCATTGAAGAAGAAGCACCTGACTTGTGAGCAGGCTTCTTAGACATGGCCTTCTTCGGCTTGACAGCAGAGGCCTCAGGAGAGGCAGCAGCAGCAGCAGAGTCCTCGTTGAATTTCCTCACTGCTTCTCTGGCCTGTCTGGTCAGCTTGGCTTGGCGCTTTCCCCATTCATCAGGATAATCCTCACCGCGCTTGAGGCTAGTGGGATCTGCTTCTTGGCCAGGTGCCAATGGAGGTCTTGGGCATGTAGGATTGAGTGCGAATTTCTTCATATATTTAGGAGTTACATATTTGTACTCCCTCCACTCTCTTGCCCATCTCCTTTCTATCCTCTGGATGCGCACCTTGCGCTGATTTTTATCCTCTTTTCCAAACTTGGCCTCATCAGGAGTGCAATAATCTGCATATATGTCATTAGGAATTTCAAAAGCAGTATTGACCTCGGGCCTCTTTCCTCCTTTCTGTGGCTTCTTTCCATCAGCCATTTTCTTTAGTTGAGGAATTTGAACAATTGAATTCTCTGAAGAAGTATGCAACTTTTCTTTGAGGAACGCTGCAAATGAGTTAAGTTGATGAGAACCTAGTGATTCAGTAGCGGACATGAGTACCTGTGAACAGAGTATAGTTGCGAGGAATTTGGAGAGGTCATATGCGTTCTCAGAAGGTTTTGTAAATGAACAAGTTTGAGGAATTTGACCAGGAGAGTCTTGAAGAATTTCACTAAGCATTTTTGTCTTAGGTTCCAGAGTTGTACGGATCAGAAATCCACACAATTGAGGCATCTTGAAGAAAAAATGTTGCTTAGAGAAACAAATCAAGAACAGATGACATGTGAGGTGTTCAGTGTGTGAGTATTTGAAGAAAAACACCTTTGTAGATTTTGTAGTAACCATCCGAATCAAAGAGTGAAGTAAAAGTAACTTTTAATTACCCTGGACGAAGAACACGACGAACTGTGAGGTGGAGATGTGAAGTTTGTCAGTGCAGATCTTCCACGCCCTAACTCGGCGGAGGAAGACGGCTACGGCGGCAGCGGAGAGAGGACGTCCACGGCCGGCGCGAGTACGACGGCAACGAGGTCGAGGCAGTGAAGCTCTTCCTCACCGGCAACGATGAAGTAGCGGCAGCGCTAGGGTTTGAGAAGCCCGAGCTGGAGAGAGCGGTCGAGCAGAGTAAAGGAAGTGATGAAGGGAAGGGGGGTATTCATAGCCACGGTGAAAAAACTGTTCACCCGAAGAATTAGGATGAATGTGCCCCTGACCCTTCTCATTCGCTTGACATGTGTCACCCACTGATACGTCTCCGTCGTGTCTATAATTTTTGATTGTTCCATGCCAATATTCTACAACTTTCATATACTTTTGGCAACTTTTTATACTATTTTTGGGACTAACATATTGGTCTAGTGCCCAGTGCAAGTTCCTGTTTGTTGCATGTTTTTTGTTTCGCAGAAAACCCATACCAAACGGAGTCCAAATGGAATAAAAACTGACGGAGATTTTTTTGGAATATTTATGAATTTTGGGGAGTGGAATCATCGCGAGACGATGCCTGAGGGGGCCACGAGGCAGGGGGGCATGCGCGCCCCTGACCCTCTTGGCCACCCCATAAGGCGGTTGGAGCCCTTCTTCGCTGCAAGAAAGCTAATTTCCGGATAGAGACCGTGTCCAAAATTCAGCCCAATCGAAGTTAGGGATCTCCGGGAATTTAAGAAACGGTGAAGGGCCAGAAAACAGAACGCAAAAACAGAGAGAGACAGAGAGATAGATCGAATCTCGGAGGGGCTCTTGCCCTCCCACGCCATGGGAGCCAAGGACCAGAGGGGAAACCCTTCTCCCATCTGGGGAGGAGGTCAAGGAAGAAGAAGAAGAAGGGGACCCCTCTCCCCCTCACTTCCGGTGGTGCCGGAGTGCCACCGGGGGCCATCATCATCATCGCAATCTTCACCAACAACTTCACTGCCATCATCACCAACTCTTCCCCCCTCTATGCAGCGGTGTAACCTCTCTCTTACCTGCTGTAATCTCTACTTAAACATGGTGCTCAACGCTATATATTATTTCCCAATGATGTATGGCTATCCTATGATGTTTGAGTAGATCTTTTTTGTCCTATGGGCTATTTGATGATCAAGATTGGTTTGAGTTGCATGTTTTATTATTGGTGTTGTCCTATGGTGCTCTCCGTGTCGCGCAAGCATGAGGGATTCCCGCTTTAGGGTGTTGCAATATGTTTATAATTTGCTTATGGTGGGTGGCGTGAGTGAACAGAAGCACAGACCCGAGTAAGTAGGTTGTTTGCGTATGGGATAAAGGGGACTTGATGCTTTAATGCTATGGTTGGGTTTTACCTTAATGATCTTTAGTTGTTGTGGATTCTTGCTAGAGTTCCAATCATAAGTGCATATGATCCAAGTAGAGAAAGTATGTTAGCTTATGCCTCTCCCTCAAATAAAATTGCAATAATGATTATCGGTCTAGTTATCGATTGCCTAGGGACAAATAACTTTCTCGTGACAAGAAGCTCTTTACTAAAACTAATTTAGTTGTGTCTTCATCTAAACATCACCTAGCTTTTATTTACTCGCTATTTATATTCTTGCAAGCCTATCCAAAAACACCTACAAAGTACTTCTAGTTTCATACTTGTTCTAGGTAAAGCGAACGTCAAGCGTGCGTAGAGTTGTATCGGTGGTCGATAGAACTTGAGGGAATATTTGTTCTACCTTTAGCTCCTCGTTGGGTTCGACACTCTTACTTATCGAAAGAGGCTACAATTGATCCCCTATACTTGTGGGTTATCAAGACCTTTTTCTGGCGCCGTTGCCGGGGAGCAATAGCGTGGGGTGAATATTCTCGTGTGTGCTTGTTTGCCTCACTAAGTAATTTTTATTTGCTGTTCTCACGTGTTTTCTATCTTTAGTTATGGGTAGGAAATGCTAAATACGAAAAAAATTATTTGTACCTATTGAACCAATGGTTGAAGAACCACTCAAAATATATCACACTCCTGAAGCTTATTATTTGGATCATCTTCGATCCCTATGTGCTCGTGCTGAAACCCCAACTAGCTTAGTTGAGGGCAAATCCTTAGATGAGCATGCTTGTTATGTGAGACACCATATATCTGAAAAAGGGAAAATTATATTGGGTCAAATTCATCGTTTGCAATGCTATGCTTGGAATTTATGCGAAATATATGATTTTACTTGTTGTTCTGAAAACCCTAAGAAACACCTTCCCTACCAATGTGAGTTTAGTGATAATGGAATCATATCTTCGTATGCTAAAGGTGTTTATAGTTACTATGATATTCAACAAATTGAAGAATTTGTTGCTTTTAAGGGTGCTTATGAAATTGCTTCTTTGATTGAAAAGTATGGTGCTACTTTTCATAAATCTGAAAATTTTGCCATACTTAAATATTGCTATGATAATTATGCTTCTAATCCCTATGTTGAACCATATATTGAGGACTACTCCACTGTCCAAGAAGAGACTAATATTTTGCAGGAGTCTATGGAAAAAGAAATTGATGAAACTGTGAGCCCATTGGATGAAAAAGATGATGGGGAGAGCGAAGAACAAAAGGAGGAAGAGCGGATCAGCTACCCGTGCCCACCTTCTAATGAGAGTAACTCTTCAACTCATATATTGTTTAATTTCCCTTCATGCTTACCGAAGGATGATTGCTATGATGACTATTATGATCCCGTTGATTCTCTTGAAATATCCCTTTTTGATGATGCTTGCTATGCTTGTGGCCAAGATGCCAATATTAATTATGCTTATGGAGATGAACCTGCTATAGTTCCTTATGTTAAACATGAAATTGTTGCTATTGCACCCACGCATGATAGTCCTATTATCTTTTTGAATTCTCCAAACTACACTATATCGGAGAAGTTTTCCTTTATTAAGGATTATATTGATGGGTTGCCTTTTACTATTACACATGATGATTTTGATAGATATAATATGCATGTGGTTGCTGCTCCTACTTGCAATCATTATGAGATAGGAACTATATCTCCACCTCTCTATGTTTCCAACCCGATAAAATTGCAAGAAACTGTTTATAGTATGCATTGGCCTTTACTTTGTGTGCATGAATTGTTCTTTTATGACATGCCTATGCATAGCAAGAGAGTTAGACTTCGTCATTGCTTGATATATGTTACTTTGTGCTCACTACTAAATCACAAATCATTGGTAATTAAAATTGGCTTTGATATACCTTGGGATCCGGGTGGATTCACTACTTGAGCACTATATGCCTAGCTTAATGGCTTTAAAGAAAGCGCTGCCAGGGAGACAACCCGAAAGTTTTAGAGAGTCATTTATTTCTGTTGAGTGCTTTCATATAGTTTAAAAACAACAAAAATAAATAGGGGAACCCAAAACTTTTCAAAAAGGAAAGTGAAAGTGAGAAAGACAAGCATTGTTGAAGTGGGAGAGCTCCTTGAACTTTGTTCATGCTCACGGCAACTTTGTGAATCTTGATTACAGAAACTTTTCAACAAAAATAATTATCCCCTTATACAATTCCATTGTATTATAAAAATAATGTGCCAAAGTTTGCCTTTAGGATGTTTACAATGCTTGTTGGTTTGTGCGGTGCAGGACAGAAACTTTGGCTGTAATGCGCGAATTTTAATTTTTTACTGGAACATCAAATGGTTCTGATTCTTTTTGCACTGTCTTTCTATAAAAAAAATTTAATTTTCCTAATTTTTGCAGAAATTTTCAAGTACCATAAGTATGGTGAATGTTCAGATTATTACAGACTGTTCTGTTTTAGACAGATTCTGTTTTTGATGCATAGTTTGCTTGTTTTGATGAAACTATCAATTCGTATTAGTGGATTAAGCCATGAAAAAGTTATATTACAGTAGACACAATGCAAAAATAGAATATGAATTGGTTTGCAACAGTACTTAGAGTAGTGATTTGCTTTATTATACTAACGGATTTTACCGAGTTTTCTGTTGAAGTTTTGTGTGGATGAAGTGTTCGATGATCGAGAAGGTCTCGATGTGAGAAGATGGAAGAGAGGCAAGAGCTCAAGCTTGGGGATTCCCAAGGCACCCAAGTAAATATTCAAGGAGACTCAAGCGTCTAAGCTTGGGGATGCCCCGGAAGGCATCCCCTCTTTCTTCAACAAGTATCGGTATGTTTTCGGATTCGTTTCGTTCATGCGATATGTGCAATCTCGGAGCGTCTTTTGCATTTAGTTTTCATTTTTCTTTTACGCACCATGCTGGTATGTGATAGTCCTTGGTTGATTTATAGAATGCTCTTTGCACTTCACTTATATCTTTTGAGTATGGCTTTATAGAATTCTTCATGTGCTTCACTTATATCATTTGAATCTTGGATTGCCTGTTTCTCTTTACACAGACAACCGCCATTTGTAGAATGCTCTTTTGCTTCACTTATATTTGTTAGAGCATGGGCATATCTTTTGTAGAAGGAATTAAACTCTCTTGCTTCACTTATATCTATTTAGAGAGATGACAGGAACTGGTCATTCACATGGTTAGTCATAAAATCCTACATAAACTTATAGATCACTGAATATGATATGTTTGATTCCTTGCAATAGTTTTGCGATATAAAGATGGTGATATTAGAGTCATGCTAGTGGGTGGTTGTGGATTGTAGAAATACTTGTGTTGAAGTTTGTGATTCCCGTAGCATGCACGTATGGTGAACTGTTATGTGATGAAGTCGGAGCATGATTTATTTATTGATTGTCTTCCTTATGAGTGGCGGTCGGGGACGAGCGACGGTCTTTTCCTACCAATCTATCCCCCTAGGAGCTTGCGTGTAGTACTTTATTTCGATGACTAATAGATTTTTGCAATAAGTATGTGAGTTCTTTAAGACTAATGTTGAGTCCATGGATTATACGCACTCTCAACCTTCCATCATTGCTAGCCTCTTCGGTACCGTGCATTGCCCTTTCTCACCTCGAGAGTTGGTGCAAACTTCTCCGGTGCATCCAAACCTCGTGATGCGATACGCTCTGTCACACATAACCTCCTTATATCTTCCTCAAAACAGCCACCATACCTACCTATTATGGCATTTCCATAGCCATTCCAAGATATATTGCCATGCAACTTCCATCATCATCATATACATGACTTGAGCATTTATTGTCATATTGCTTTGCATGATCGTAAGATAGCTAGCACGATGTTTTCATGGCTTGTCCGTTTTTTGATGTCATTGCTACGCTAGATCATTGCACATCCCGGTACACCGCCGGATGCATTCATATAGAGTCATATCTTTGTTCTAGATATCGAGTTGTAATATTGAGTTGTAAGTAAATAAAAGTGTGATGATCATCATTATTAAAGCATTGCCCCAGTGAGGAAAGGATGATGGAGACTATGATTCCCCCATAAGTCGGGATGAGACTCCGGACTTTACAAAAAATAAAAGAGGCCAAAGAAGCCCAAATAAAAAAGAGAGGCCAAAGAAGCCCAAAAAAAGAAAAAAATGAGAGAAAAAGAGAGAAGGGGCAATGTTACTATCTTTTTACCACACTTGTGCTTCAAAGTATCACCATGTTCTTCATATAGAGAGTCTCTTGAGTTATCACTTTCATATACTAGTGAGAATTTTCATTGTAGAACTTGGCTTGTATATTCCGACAATGTGCTTCCTCAAATGCCCTAGGTCTTCATGAGCAAGCAAGTTGGATGCACACCAACTTAGTTTCAGTTTGAGCTTTCATACACTTATAGCTCTTAGTGCATCCGTTGCATGGCAATCCCTACTCACTCACATTGATATCTATTAATGGGCATCTCCATAGCCCGTTGATATGCCTAGTTGATGTGAGACTATCTTCATCTTTTTGTCTTCTCCATACAACCTCCACCATCATATTCTATTCCACCTATAGTGCTATGTCCATGGCTCACGCTCATGTATTGCGTGCAAGTTGAAAAGATTTGAGAACGTCAAAAGTATGAAACAATTGCTTGGCTTGTCATCGGGGTTGTGCATGATGTGAATATTTTGTGTGGTGAGGATGGAGCATAGCCAGAGTAAATGATTTTGTAGGGATAACTTTCTTTGGCCTTGTTATTTTGAAAAGACATGATTGCTTTATTGGTAGGCTTGAAGTATTATTGTTTTTATGTCAAATGATAGACTATTGCTTTGAATCACTCGTGTCTTAATATTCATGCCATGATTAGACATATGATCAAGATTATGCTAGGTAGCATTCCGCATAAAAAATTATCTTTTTTATCATTTACCTACTCGAGGACGAGCAGGAATTAAGCTTGGGGATGCTGATACGTCTCCGTCGTATCTATAATTTTTGATTGTTCCATGCCAATATTCTGCAACTTTCATATACTTTTGGCAACTTTTTATACAATTTTTGGGACTAACATATTGATCTAGTGCCCACTGCCAGAAAACCCATACCAAACGGAGTCCAAACGGAATAAAAACTAACGGATATTTTTTTGGAATATTTATGAATTTTGGGAAGTGGAATCATCGCGAGACGTGCCCGAGGGGGCCACGAGGTAGGGGGCGCGCCCCTGACCCTCGTGGACACCCCGTAAGGAGGTTGGAGCCCTTCTTTCGCCACAAGAAAGTTAATTTCCGGATAGAGATCGTGTCCAAAATTCAGCCCAATCGGAGTTACGGATCTCCGGGAATTTAAGAAACGGTGAAGGGCCAGAAAACAGAACGCAGAAACAGAGAGAGACAAAGAGATAGATCCAATCTCGGAGGAGCTCTCACCCCTCCCACGCCATGGGAGCCAAGGGCCAGAGGGGAAACCCTTCTCCCATCTAGGGAGGAGGTCAAGGAAGAAGAAGAAGAAGAAGTGGGGCCCTCTCCCCCTCGCTTCCGGTGGCGCCGGAGTGCCACCGGGGGCCATCATCATCATCGCAATCTTCACCAACGACTTCACTGCCATATCACCAACTCTTCCCCCCTCTATGCAGCGGTGTAACCTCTCTCTTACCTGCTGTAATCTCTACTTAAACATGGTGCTCAACGCTATATATTATTTCCCAATGATGTATGGCTATCCTATGATGTTTGAGTAGATCTGTTTTGTCCTATGGGCTATTTGATGATCAAGATTGGTTTGAGTTGCATGTTTTATTATTGGTGCTGTCCTATGGTGCTCTCCGTGTTGCGCAAGCGTGAGGGATTCCCACTGTAGGGTGTTGCAATATGTTTATGATTTGCTTATGGTGGGTGGCGTGAGTGAACAGAAGCACAGACCCGAGTAAGTATGTTGTTTGCGTATGGGATAAAGGGGACTTGATGCTTTAATGATATGGTTGGGTTTTACCTTAATGATCTTTAGTAGTTGCGGATGCTTGCTAGAGTTCCAATCATAAGTGCATATGATCCAAGTAGAGAAAGTATGTTAGCTTATGCCTCTCCCTCAAATAAAATTGCAATAATGATTGCCGGTCTAGTTATCGATTGCCTAGGGACAAATAACTTTCTCGTGACAACAAGCTCTTTACTAAAACTAATTTAGTTGTGTCTTCATCTAAACAGCCCCTAGCTTTTATTTACGCGCTCTTTATATTCTTGCAAGCCTATCCAAAAACACCTACAAAGTACTTCTAGTTTCATACTTGTTCTAGGTAAAGCAAACATCAAGCGTGCGTAGAGTTGTATCGGTGGTCGATAGAACTTGAGGGAATATTTGTTATACCTTTAGCTCCTCGTTGGGTTCGACAATCTTACTTATCGAAAGAGGCTACAATTGATCCCCTATACTTGTGGGTTATCACCCACGTACTGAGAAGTGGAGATTGTGTAAGATCGTGGGTGAATAGATAAGTGTTTTTGTGGAAAGCGGAACGGTTTGAGCCGCAAAACTTTGGATAAGATAAGTTTTAACGTTCCGTTCGCAAATTCTTCAGCAGACAAGGACACAATGAAGATTTTGAACGAGTTTGAACTAGAATGCACATGAAGAATTTGTGAATAGATTGGGTTGAGTTTAGCATAGAGGTGGGAGGGTCCGATCACATTCACTTAGCAGAAAACACAACATGAAGAAATAGCAATAAGTGAATGCTATAGAGGACATAAACTCATATATATATATATATATATATATGTGTGTGTGTGTGTGTATACATATATATATATATATAGCCAATGAAGAAAAACGACAGAAATGGTGAAGACAATGCAAAGTTGAAGAACATGAGCAACTGTGGAATTTCAAAACTGAGGAAAAACTCAAATTGAAGATTTTCAACTTTTGTGGTGGCGTGAACCACCGTATAAGAATGATGATTTCAGACACGGCGTACAATTGTCGTAGGGTTCTGAGAATCAAATTCTTCGTTAATTTCTTCACACTTAGAGTGTTATTCTTCATTGATTGAAGAAAAACGTTTCTTCATGTGTTGCACATCTAAGTCATCAATTTTGCATAAGTGTTAGGATGAGTGTCCTTTTCAAAGAACATTCGAAGATTCTAAGATATTTAGCTCACACCGCAACTTGCTAAATCTCTTCTCATCCAAGGGCTTTGTGAAGATATCGGCAAGCTATTCTTCAGTCTTCACATGCTCAATAGAAATGTCGCCCTTCAACACATGATCACGAAGAAAATGATGATGAATCTGAATGTGCTTTGTCTTTTAGTGCTGAACTGGGTTGTGAGCAATCTTGATGGCACTCTCATTGTCACAAAAGAGAGGCACATTCTTCACGTTGACACCATAGTCCTTGAGAGTTTGCTTCATCCACAACAATTGAGCACAGCAAGAACCAGCAGCAATGTACTCAGCTTCAGCAGTAGACAGTGATACGCAGTTCTGTTTCTTCGAGGACCAACAGACCAAAGATCGTTCGAGTAAAAGACATGTACCAGATGTTGACTTGCGGTCCACACGATCACCAGCATAGTCAGAGCCAGAATATCCAATGAGATCAAAATCCGAGCCCTTGGGGTACCATAATCCAAGTGTTGGTGTGTGAGCTAGATATTGAAGAATATGCTTCACGGCCTTATGGTGTGATTCCTTTGGTGCAGCTTGAAATCGGGCACACATGCAAACACTAAGCATTATATCTGGCCTAGATGCACATAAGTACAATAAAGAACCAATCATGGAGCAGTGTACCTTATGATCGAAGTCAATACCATTTTGATCAGTGCACAGATGGCCATTTGCGGGCATAGGGATTTTGACGCCTTTGCAATCTTGCATACCGAATTTCCTCAGTAAATCCTTGAGGTATTTTTCCTGAGATATGAATATTCCATTGCGCTGTTGACGAATTTGAAGACCTAAGAAGAATTTCAATTCTCCCATCATAGACATTTGATATTCTTCACTCATCATATAGGCAAATTCATCACTATAACGTTGGTCAGTACAACCAAAGATAATATCATCAACGTATATTTGGCACACAAACAGTTCACCATCATAAGATTTAGTGAAAAGAGTAGGGTCGAGTGAACCGGGTTTGAATCCTTTCTTAATGAGGAATTCCTTCAAAGTATCATACCACGCCCGAGGGGCCTGCTTGAGGCCATAGAAGGCCTTATTGAGTCTGAAGACTTTGTCAGGATTCTTTGGATCTTCAAAACCTGGGGGTTGAGCAACATATACTTCTTCCTCAAGCTTACCATTGAGTAATGCACTTTTCACATCCATTTGATATAAAGTGATATCATGATGGTTAGCATAAGCAAGTAATATGCGAATAGCCTCAAGTCTAGCAACAGGTGCAAAAGTTTCATCGAAATCAATTCCTTCAACCTATGTGTAGCCTTGAGCTACAAGCCGTGCCTTATTCCTCACCAGAAGGCCATTTTCATCTTGCTTGTTGCGGTAGATCCACTTTGTGCCAATGATATTGTGCTTGCGAGGATCTGGACATTTGACCAGTTCCCAGACATTGTTGAGCTCGAATTGATGTAATTCTTCTTGCATGGCCTGAATCCACTCAGGCTCCAGAAATGCTTCATCTACCTTAGTGGGCTCTGTAATAGAGACAAAAGCATAGTGCACACAAAAGTTAGATAAATGTGAAGCTCTTGAGCGTGTGAGAGGACCTGGTGCTTCAATGTCATCAGTGATCTTTTCAACTTGCACTTCTTTTGCAACGCGAGGATGAGTTGGTTGTCGTCAAGGAATCTGAACAACATTTTCTTCAGCACCATTTTCTTCAGGTGTATTAGCTTGACGTTCATCATGTTCTGGAATGAATTCTTCAGTAGATTCTTCGGTAGGAATGACATCCTCAGTAGCCTTGAACTTCATAGTTTCCTCAGGAGCTAGTTCATCTATCACAGAAGGTAGGTGCTCTCTTTGCGAGCCATTAGTTTCATCGAACCGCACATCTACAGTTTAAACAACCTTGTGAAGAACGTTGTTGAAGACTATGTAGGTGTGTAGTTAGTCCTTTCCGTAACCAGACATGAAACCTTCATGTGCTTTTGGTGCAAATTTAGAGTTGTGATGAGGATCTCTAATCCAACATTTAGCACCGAAGACTTTGAAATAACTCACATTGGGTTTCTTGTCAGTGAGGAGTTCATAGGCAGTCTTCTTGAAGAATTTGTGAAGATATACTCTGTTGATGATGTGGCATGCAGTATAAATTGCCTCAATCCAGAAGTGACGAGGCGTCTTGTACTCATCAAGCATAGTACGAGCCATCTCAGCAAGAGTTCTGTTTTTGCGCTCCACGACGCCATTCTGATGAGGAGTATAAGGAGCAGATAACTCATGAGTAATACCAAGTTCATCAAGATAGTCATCGAGACCAGAATTCTTGAACTCAGTTCCATTGCCACTTCTGATATGCTTGATCTTCACACCAAAGTTGGTTGAAGCCCTCGAGGAAAATCGTTTGAAGACTTCCTGCACTTCATGTTTGTAAGTAACAATGTGTACCCATGTGTATCGAGAGTAATCATCAACAATAACAAAGCCATATAGAGATGCATCATTTGTAACTGCAGAATAATGGTTAGGACCGAAAATATCCATATGCAGCAATTGAAATGGTCGAGTGGTGGTCATCATAGGCTTAGTTGGATGCTTAGATTTTGTCATCTTTCCATCTTCATAGGCTCCGCATAAGTGATCTTTGAGGAATTTGCCATTCTCAATGCCAATGACATGCTTCTTCTTCGCAAGCGTGTGCAAATTCCTCATGCCTGCATGACCAAGTCGTCGATGCCATAGCCAGCCTTCTGAAGCTTTTGCAAGTAGACACACAGCTGGTTGTGGTCCTGTAGAGAAATCAACAATATACAAGTCTACTCTCCTAAAGCCTTCGAAGACTTTGGAATTGTCAGCTTCCATAACCACAACACAACGATACTTGCCAAAGACAACAACCATATCAAGATCACAAAGCATTGAGACAGACATGAGGTTGTATCCTAAGGACTCGACAAGCATGACTTTGTCCATGTGTCGATCCTTTGTGATCGCAACCTTACCTAGACCCAATACCTGACTTTTGCCTTTGTCAGCGAAGATGATATGCTTCAGATGTAGTGGTGATAAGGGAGCATCCATCAATAGATTCTCGTCACCAGTCATGTGATTTGTACATCCACTATCAAGGACCCACTCAGTGGCTTAGGGTTGATCATCCTGCAGATGAATTAGTGCAACTTACGAACTTCATATACTTCGTCAGTGAAGAATATGACATCACAATTCATCAGATCAGTTTCATCAAAAATGCAACAGATAAAGCAGTATGAGGACGTGAGAAATGAAAGTTCATTTCTTCATGATTAGCCTGCATCCTTTCAGGCATTCTCAGGTCTCCAGCAAATTCTTCAGACGTTCACGCACGTCTGGAGACCTGACCCTGCAGAAGAGATTAGTTCTTTTTCTTCACCACCCACATCCGAAGGGGTGGCAAAGAGTTCATCACTCTGCGAGCTCCATACGAGAAAGGTGGCATATGAGCCAATCCATTTCGTTTCACATAAGAGGGGTTAGGATAAGCATATGAATAAGCAGAGAAATTCTTCGAGGACATATGAACATAATGGTTAGAAGAATAATGCTCATATTCATAGCCCTTAGCTCTTCCCTGTGAAACAGAGTTGTTAGCACGATGATATTCATGTGAGGACTTTGATCCTTTTGAGGAATTTGATCCACGTGAGGAATTTGGTTCGTTTGAGGACTTGGATCCATATGAAGACTTTGGTCCATATGAAGAATTTGATCTAGGGTTCCAATTCTTCATAGGTGGTGTCATGAGGACATTCACCTGAAGACTTTCAAGGCACCTTTTGGGAACCCAGATTTTCTTCATAGGGGAACCGTTCCTGCATTTAGTACCAACATATCTAGAAAATACTTCACCATTCTGATTTTTGAACAGTTTATAGTTGGAGTCAAATGACTCATCAGAAGAATGAGAAGATTCACATGTAAAGCCAGATGGATTAGATGGATCAACTAGAGGTCCCTTTGCAGCAACTCATGAGGTTTTAGGGTACTGCTCAGACTTCCAATATGTACCATCAGCATTGAGTTTCCTCTCAAAGGCAATACCCTCTTTCCTAGGGTTCCTGTTGAGGATCTGCTTTTTAAGCACATCACAAAGAGTCTGATGCCCTTTGAGGCTTTTGTACATGCCTGTCATGTACAATTCCTTCAGCCCTGCATCGTCAGTGATACTAGCAATGTCCTCAGATGAGGAATTAGTGATAGCAGAGCCAGGTGAAGAATTTGTAACATTAGAAGCATTTGAACATTCAGGTGAAGAATTAGCATATTCTCGTTCAATGCACTTCAAACATGGAGGAACAAATTCTTCCTGAGCAGTGCTGATTTGTTGAGCTAGCAATGAATCGCGCTCCTTCTAAAGATCTTCATAACTCACTCTTAGTTTCTCAAGATCTTGCTTTCTTTGAAGAAATTCATAAGAAAGCTTCTCATGATTCGATAAGAGAGTGTTACGATGACCTTGAAGATTGTCAAACCTAGTCTGAAGTCTCTGAAGATTTTCAGTCAAGGTTTTAGTGTGATCCATTTCTTCACCCAACATATCATCACTTTTGTCTAGCATGTTTTGAACCTTTTCAAAAGCCCTTTGTTGTTTCACAGCAATCTTAGCAAGTTTAGAGTAGCTGGGCTTGAGGTTTTCATCAGATTCATTCTCACTAGATTCAGAGGAGGTATATTTGAGTACCTTGGCACCCTTTGCCATGAAGCAATAGGTGGGAGCGTAGTCATCATTGCCTTCATCAGCCTTGTTGGTGAAGCCATTTTCTTCAGAGTTGAAGATAGACTTGCTGACGAATGCAGTAGCGAGAGCCAGACTCGCCACACCAGACTCGGACTCCTCAGATGCCTCCTCTTCCTCATGTTCCTCAGATTCAGCCTCAGAGTCCATTTCCTCGCTGATGAATGCCCGAGCCTTCTTGGAGCTGCTCTTCTTGTGAGATGAAGACTTTGAGGATTTTGATGATGAGGACTTTGAGGATTTCTTCTTTTTCTTCGTATCATCAGAACTGTAATCCTTGTATTTCTTCTTCTTTGATTCGTTTTCCCACTGAGGACAATCTTGAATGTAGTGTCCAAGTTTCTTGCATTTGTGAGAAAGCCTCTTCTTGTAGTCACTGGATGAGGAATCATTGCTCCTTGAGGGTTTTCCAAAGCGACCACGTCTTGAGAACTTCTGGAATTTCTTCACGAGCAGTGCTAATTCATGGCTCAGTTCTTCAGGGTCACCAAGGCTGCTACCAGAATCTTCATCTTCAGACTCAGAGACTGCCTTGGCCTTTAGTGCACGTGATCTGCCATAGCTCGAACCATAGAGATCTCTCTTCTCAGCAAGCTGGAACTCATGAGTATTTAGCCTCTCGAGGATATCAGTGGGATCAAGTGACTTGTAATCAGCATGTTCCTGTATCATCAATGCCAGAGTATCAAATGAGGAATCAAGCGATCTCAGCAATTTCTTCACCACCTCATGGCCGGTGATGTCAGTGGCACCAAGTGCTTGAAGCTCATTTGAGATGTTAGTGAGGCGATCGAAGGTTTGTTGAACATTTTCATTGTCGAGTCTTTTGAAGCGGTTCAAGATATTGTGAAGAACATCAACTCGAGAGTCATGCAGTGTTGAGACTCCTTCATTGACTTTGGACAGCCTATCCCAGATAAGCTTAGCAGTTTCCAAAGCACTCACTCTTCCATACTGTCCTTTGCTCAGATGGCCACATATGATATTCTTCGCTTGAGAATCGAGTTGCTTGAATCTCTTCACATCAGTAGCATTCAGAGAAGGTGTGACTGAGGGAACACCATTTTCCACAACATACCAGAGATCGTTATCAATTGCCTCAAGATGCATTCGCATCTTATTCTTCCAGTAGGGGTAGTCCGTCCCATCGAAGGTAGGACACCCAGTAGAGACCTTGAACATACCTGCGGTCGACATAACTAAAACTCCAGGCGGTTAAACCAAAATCACACAGAACAAGGGAGTACCTTGCTCTGATACCAATTGAAAGTGCGTTATATCGAATAGAGGGGGGTGAATAGGCGATTTTTATGAATTCTTCACTGAGGAATTTTCCGGTGAGGAAATTCCTTAGCGAAGAACTACTAGCAGAGGAATAAGTACTCAAAAGTAAACATAACAGAACACAAGCATGGTCATCATGGTGGAATGAAGACAAGAACAAAGTACAGAAAGCGTAATCACAGGATAATAGGATGAAGACAAATAGACTGAAGAAATTGAACTGAGGAAATTGGGAAAGTCTTCAGTCAAAGTCTTCAAACACAGATATGACAAGCACACAACACAGTAATGAGGAAATGAAAGAGTTGAGGAAATAGAACCAGTTGGCTTGGTGAAGACAATGATTTGGTAGACTAGTTCCAACTGCTGTCTCAGTTGTACATCTGGTTGGAGCGGCTAGGTATTTAAACCTAAGGACACACAGTCCCGGACACATAGTCCTCACCGTATTCTCCTTGAACTAAGGTCACACAGACCTCGTCCAATCACTCGTGGTAAGTTTTCAGGTGACTTCTGAACCTTCACAAACTCGGTCACTCGGCGATCCACAATTCCTCTTGGATGCTCTAGACCATGACGCCTAACCGTCTGGAAGAAGCACAGTCTTCAAAAGTAACAAGCGTCAGATCCACGCAGGATCAATCTCTTCAATGATGCTCAATCACTTGGGTTTGTAGGTGTTTGGGTTTGGGTTTTCCTCACTCGATGATTTTCGCTCAAAGTCCTCGGAGGATGGGTTGCTCTCAAATGACAAGTGTCAGTTTCTCTCGGAGCAGCCAACCAGCTAGTGGTTGTAGGGGACGGCTATTTATAGCCTAGGGAGCAGCCCGACATGATAAGACATAAATGCCCTTCAATGATATGACCGTTAGGTCGGTAGATATTTTTGGACAACTGGCGCATAACACAGCAACGGTCGGAAATTTGAGGCTCAAATTCCTCAGGGCTATCACGTTCCTCACTGTGTAGGCAATCTGCACTGGCAAATTCCTAACTCATCAGTCAGAACAAATTCCTCAGAGACCAGAAGAACTTCGTCTCTGTCACTGAAGAATATGACTGGACTGTATGAAATTTCCAATGGCTTCACTCGAAGGGATTGGTAGGTGTAGGATTTTGAGTTGAGCATCACTTGGAAATTTTTCTTTAGTATTTCCTTGACCCCCTTTAACAGTACGGTGTTTCCTATGACTCAAGAAAGAGAAAATGAAACTACGAAAACAAAAGTCTTCACGCTTCATGTTCCTCGAATGAATACCAAGTCTTCAAGGTCACACCAATTTCTTCACTTTCAAAGTCTTCAGAAAGTCTTCAGAAATCCAAAGTCTTCAGTCAAAGAACTTCATTTTTAGGGGTCGACATTCTCTGTAAATATCAAACTCCTCATAGACTTATAGACCTGTGTACACTCATAAACTCATTAATCTCTTAACCTATAAGTCTTTAATACACCAAAATCACTAAGGGGCACTAGATGCACTTACACTACTTATGATGATTATTGTGATGAAACTTATGCTATAAAAAGTAGTGATGATTATATTTATAAAACTTGTCATGATTATGATTACCCTTCATTTGAACATTACTCTTTTAATATGGAAACAATTTATAGTATTCGAGTTTCTTATGATACTCCCACTATTCCGAATGAGAAGAATTTGGCTTGTGTGGAGAGTAATAAAATTTCTATGTTGTGGATCATGAAAATAATGATTTATGTGATGGTTATATTGTGAATTTATTCATGATGCTACTGAAAATTATTATGCGGGAGGAACATATGCTTGTTAGAATTACAATAATATCAAGTTTCCTCTCTATGTGTTGACAATCTTGAAGCTATGCTTGTTTTGCCTTCCTATGCTAGTTGATTATTGTTCCCATAAGTTGTTTACTCACAAAATACCTGTGCATAGGAAGTGGGTTATACTTAACGGTGCTAGTCATATTCTTCATGATGCTCTCTTTATGTTTCAGTTCTTATCTTTTAGGTGAGCATCATTGAAACCATCATGCCTAGCTAGGGGCGTTAAACGTTAGCGCTTGTTGGGAGGAAACCCATTTTTATTTTTGTTTCTTGCTTTTTGGTTCTGTTTAGTAATGAATAATACATCTAGCTTCTTTTTAGATGTGGTTTTATGTTTTAATTAGTGTTTGTGCCAAGTAGAACCTTTGGGAAGACTTGGGTGAAGTCTTTGCGATCTTGCTGTAAAAAACAGAAACTTTAGCGCTCACGAGATTAGCTACAACTTTTTACTGGAGAGCGATGTTAGGTTGATTATTTTTGCAGAAGATTACTAGACAAATTACTCAGGTCCACCAATTTATTTCAGAATTTTTGGAGTTACATAAGTATACGTTTGATACAGATTACTACAGACTGTTCTGTTTTTGACAGATTCTGTTTTCATTGTGTTGTTTGCTTATTTTGATGAATCTATGAGTAATATCAGAGGGTATGAACCATAGAGAAGTTGGAATACATTAGATATTGAACCAATATGAATTTAGAATGAGTTCACAACAGTACCTAAGTGGTGGTTTTATTTTCTTATACTAATGGAGCTTACGAGTTTTCTGTTGAGTTTTGTGTTGTGAAGTTTTCAAGTTTTGGGTAAAGATTCGATGGACTATGGAATAAGAAGTGGCAAGGGCCAAATCTTGGGGATGACCAAGGCACCCCAAGGTAATATTCAAGGACAACCAAAAGCCTAAGCTTGGGGATGCCCCGGATGGCATCCCCTCTTTCGTCTTCGTTCATCGGTAACTTTACTTGGAACTATATTTTTATTCACCACATGATATGTGTTTTGCTTGGAGCATCATTTTATTTTCTTTTGTTTTGCCTCATATATGAATAAAATACCAAGATCTGAAATTCTTAAATAACAGAGAGTCTTCACATAGCTACATAATTATTTAACTACTCATTGATCTTCACTTATATCTTATTGTAGTAGTTTGTCATTTACTCGTATGCTTCACTTATATCCTATGAGTAAATGGTTGAATGAATTGAATATCATAAATCTGAAATTATATATGTTTCATATGCTTATCCCATGGGGAGTAATGACTTCACATATAAGAAGTAGAGGTGGTAAATTTATTGAAGGTTAGCAAACATTGTATTGGTCATTTGAACAATTCATGAAAGAATATTGAAGGAAGGGAGATTTCACATATAATATACTATCTTGGACATCTTTTGTAATTGTGAGCACTCATTGAAATATGACATGATAAAAGGTTGATGTTGGACAAGGAAGATAACTTAATGGGTTATGTCTTCTTATATCCGAAATAAAGTATATTGTCATGGATCATCCAACATGCTGAGCTTGCCTTTCCCCCTCATGCTAGCCAAATTCTTTGCAACAAGTAGAGATACTACTTGTGCTTCCAAACATCCCTTAAACCAGTATTTCCATGAGAGTACACCATACCTACCTATGGATTGAGTAAGATCCTTCAAGTAAGTTGTCATCGGTGCATGCAATAAAAATTGCTCTCTAAATATGTATGATCTATTAGTGTGGAGAAAATAAGCTTTATACGATCTTGTGATGTGGAAGTAATAAAAGCGACGGACTGCATAATAAAGGTCCCTATCACAAGTGGCAATATAAAGTGACGTTCTTTCGCATTAAGATTTTGTGCATCCAACTATAAAAGCGCATGACAACCTCTGCTTCCCTCTGCGAAGGGCCTATCTTTTATTCTTGTCTTATACCTTTTGCAAGAGTCATGGTGATCTTCACCTTCCCTTTTTACATTTTTATCCTTTGGCAAGAACATTGTGTTGGAAAGATCCTGATATATATATCCAATTGGATGTAAGTTATCATGAACTATTACTGTTGACATTACCCTAGAGGTAAAAGGCTGGGAGGCAAAACTATAAGCCCCTATCTTTCTTTGTGTCCAATTAAAGCTTTGAACCCATAAATATCACATGAGTGTTAGCAATTGTGAAAGATTATATGATAGTTGAGTATGTGGGATTTGCTAAATCAAAGCTCTGACATAGACCCTTCCTGAAAATAAGATGAATTGCAATTGTTTGATGACTGGGAACACGATTCGTTAGTTTTCAAGAAAGTTTATGATCTATACTTTAACATGTGAATAGTTTGTTACTTGATCATGAAAAGTTTTATGAGATGAGCTACTGTTATGACATATGATGATGCTAGAAAAGGTGATTCAAATTATTATTGATCAAACTTGTGCGCCTGCTAGCATTCACACTTCATAAATTATTTCTTTTATCATTTACCTACTCGAGGATGAGCAGGAATTAAGCTTGGGGATGCTGATATGTCTCCAACGTATCTATAATTCATGAAGTATTCATGCTATTATATTATCTGTTTTGGATGTTTAATGGGCTTTATTATGCACTTTTATATTATTTTTGGGACTAACCTATTAACCGGAGGCCCAGCCCAAATTGCTGTTTTGTTGCCTATTTCAGTGTTTCGAAGGAAAGGAATAACAAATGGAGTCCAAACGGAATGAAACCTTTGGGAGAGTTATTTTTGGAACGGAAGCCATCCAGGAGACTTGGAGTAGACGTCAGGGAAGCTTCGAGGAAGCCACGAGACACGAAGGCGCACCCTACCCCCTGGGCGCACCCCCAACCCTCGTGGGCCCCTCGTGGCTCCCCTGACCGACTTCTTTCACCTATATATATCCATATACCCTAAAAACATCGGGGAACACAATAGATCGGGAGTTCCGCCGCCGCAAGCCTCTATAGCCACCAAAAACCAATCGGGACCCTGTTCCGGCACCCTGCCGGAGGGGGGATCCAATCAGCAGTGGCCATCTTCATCATCCCGGTGCTCTCCATGATGAGGAGGGAGTAGTTCACCCTCGGGGCTGACACTACAAAAAAAAGACACATAAATGACATTTTGGGCCGAACGAATTTTTTTCTGTCATACTTATTACACTTCTATGATGATAATTGTGACAAAACCCGGTATCATCATAGATGTGGTGGAGTCCTACTTCTATGACAAAAAATCATGACAGAAAATGGGATTTTTCGTCCTGGGCGGGCCGAAGATGCAGTTGCATGACATTCTTTGGGCCGTCCATGACGGAAAAAACCGTGGTAGAAGCGAGGGCAAGGAAAATATTGGGGTGTTCCCGGTTACGGTGGGTGGTCGGGGCCGAGCGATGCGCATTTCTCTCGTATACGCACGCGTGTGGGTGCGAGGCGTTGGGCTCTAACTGAACCCGCACAAGGCGTTGGGCTCTAACTGAACCCGAGCGATTGCACTGCAGGCTACGCGTTACTGAACCCGAGCGATCGATCGATGGCTGTTAACTGAACCCGATCGAGCGATTCCTTCGCTACCGCTACTAACTGAAGCCGATCGATGCTGCCTATGGATGAACAGTGAGCATTGCTGGGGGGTTTGGATGAACAGTTCCCGGTGGGGGTGGATGAACAGGACCCCGTGGTGTTGCCTCTGGATGAACAGGACCCGATCGATCGAGTCGGTTGGGGCTGGATGAATAGGACTCCCTGGAGGGCTGGATGAACAGGACCACCCCGTGGAGGGCTGGATGAACAGTAGAGGATGGAGGGCTGGATGAACAGTAGCCCGTGGAGGGGTGGTTGAACAGGAGCCCGTGGAGAGGGCTGGTTGAACAGTAGCCGGTGGAGTAGCGCACGGTGGAGGCTGGATGAACAGGAGCCCGTGGATGAACAGTCGCAGGTGGAGGCTGGAGGAGGTCGACGGTGGATGAACAGTAGCCCCGTGGAGGCTAGAGGGGGTCGACGGTGGAGATGAACAGTATCCCGTGGAGTCCCGTTTTGCGGTACGCCACAGCCCTCCCGATGAATAGGACCCCAGTTTCGACCGTAGCGCTCCAACACAAGTCCGTTTCCTCCGTTTTGCGGTACGCCACACCCCTCCCGATCAACAGGACCCCCGTTTCAACCGTAGGAGGTCCATTTCCTCCGTTTTGCGGTATGCCAGACCCCTCCCGATGAACAGGATCCCGTTTCGAACGTGGCCAGTCAAAAAAAGGCCGTTTCCTCCATTCTGTGGTACGCCAGGCCTCGTTTTCATCGGCTGTTCTGTCCAAGCCAGTTGGCTCCCACGCGTTCCGTTGCCTCCCAATGAACACGACGCATTCCGTTGCCTCCCCATGAACACGACAACGACGCAGTTTCTCCGTTCCGACCCAGCCATGTACACAAGCCCTGGCCGTACGTATGCACGAGTAGGCATTCGAGACCCCCCCCCCCGTATGTACATACGTGACCGTATTTTCTTTCTTGGACATTAGCCGCTGTACGTATGTGTACATGCTACATGCGCGCCTCTACTACGACACGTGCACGCTCTACATCGACCAATATGTAAGTACACGTTCTTGACCAGAATGACAACACTACGTACGCTTCGACCAGGTGGGTGCCGACTGTCAGGCACTTCCTTGAGTGCGAAGATATAGCTGGTGGGTTGCAGCAATCAGGGGGGCGAATCGTTTTTTTTGCCCGGACGCACTTCCTTGTGTGTGAAGATGTAGCTAGTGGGTCCCAGCAGTCAGGGGAAAACGTTTTTTTCGCGAAATATGGTGGCCCATACGGTGGGTCCGCGCTGTCAGGTGCAGAAATAATTATTTTGCGCGTAATAAGGAGGCACTTCCTTGCGGCTGCCATGGACCCAATTGTCAGCCTCTCCACGTACAATACTCTTCCGATGGAAGTTGGTCGTTGACCACATTGACCACGCCGCGCCGAGAGCACCAAGGCGGTGGACGACGGCGAGGCCTAGGAAGGGGACGAAGCGGAGCCAGGGAAGATGCGGCAGTGGATGCCCACGCGTAGAGGAGTATGAGGGTTCACTGGTTCACTACGATGTGAGGCTGCCCTCGGTGTAGTATAACAGGGGGTGTGGGTGAGTAGAGGGATGGCCTGGCCAGCGGTGGGAGTAGTAGGGGGCGGTGAGGCCTCTGCCACATTGCAGCCGGCCATGGGAGGCAGGAGCACGAGGCACGACCGGCGCTGGTTTGGGCGGCTGGAGTAAGAAGACCAGAGGTTGAAGAAGCACTACGGCCGTTGGATGGACATCGTATGGTCACTGGAGCTAGAATCATTCATATTGACTAAGTTGACAAAGCCCTCCATCCCAGTCAACTTAGTAGGCCCACAAGTCAGCCTGCCACTATACTGGGTCCCAGCTAGTGATAACCCACAAGTATAGGGGATCGCAATAGCTTTAGAGGGTAGAGTATTCAACCCAAATTTATTGATTCGACACAAGGGGAGCCAAAGAATATTCTCAAGTATTAGCAGCTGAGTTGTCAATTCAACCACACCTGGAAACTTAATATCTGCAGCAAAGTGTTTAGTAGCAAAGTAATATGATAGTGGTGGCAACGGCAACAAAAGTAAAGGAAGCAAAGTAATATTTTTGGTGTTTTGTAGTGATTGTAACAACAACAACGAGAAAGTAAATAAGCGTAAACCAGTATATGGAAAGCTCGTAGGCACCGGATCAGTAATGGATAATTATGCCGGATGCGGTTCATCATGTAACAGTCATAACATAGGGTGACACAGAACTAGATCCAATTCATCAATGTAATGTAGGCATGTATTCCGAAAATAGTCATACAGGCTTATGGAAAAGAACTTGCATGCCATCTTTTGTCCTACCCTCCCGTGGCAGCAGGGTCCTATTGGAAACTAAGGGATATTAAGGCCTCCTTTTAATAGAGAACCGGAACAAAGCATTAGCACATAGTGAATACATGAACTCCTCAAACTATGGTCATCACCGGGAATGGTCCCGATTATTGTCACTTCGGGGTTGCCGGATCATAACACATAGTAGGTGACTATAGACTTGCAAGATAGGATCAAGAACTCTCATATATTCATGAAAACATAATAGGTTAAGATCTGAAATCATGGCACTCGGGCCCTAGTCACAAGCATTAAGCATAGCAAAGTCATAGCAACATCAATCTCAGAACATAATGGATACTAGGGATCAAACCCTAACAAAACTAACTCGATTACATGGTAAATCTCATCCAACCCATCACCGTCCAGCAAGCCTACGATGGAATTAATCACGCACGGCGATGAGCATCATGAAATTGGTGATGGAGGATGGTTGATGATGACGACGACGATGAATCCCCCTCTCTGGAGCCCCGAACGGACTCCAGACCAGCCCTCCCGAGAGGTTTTAGGGCTTGGCGGCGGCTCCGTATCGTAAAACGCGATGATTTCTTCTCTCCTATTTTTTTCTCTCCGAAAGCAAATATATAGAGTTGGAGTTGGCGTCGGAGGGTCTCCAGGGGGCCCGCGAGGTAGGGGGGGCGCACCCTAGAGGGCGGGGCGCCCCCCACCCTCATGGACAGGGTGTGGGCCCCCTGGTCTTCTTCTTTAGCGAGGATTTTTTATTATTTTTTATAAGACATCCCGTGGAGTTTCAGGTCATTTCGAGATATTTTATTTTCTGCACATAAAACAACATCATGGCAATTCTGCTGAAAACAGCGTCAGTCCGGTTTAGTTCCATTCAAATCATACAAGTTAGAGTCCAAAACAAGGGCAAAAGTGTTTGGAAAAGTAGATACGACGGAGATGTATCAACTCCCCCAAGCTTAAGCCCTTGCTTGTCCTCAAGCAATTCAGTTGACAAACTGAAAGAAATAAAGAAAAACTTTTACAAACTCTGTTTGCTCTTGTTGTTGTAAATATGTCAAGCCAGCATTCAAGTTTTCAGCAAAGATTATAACTAACCACATTTGCAATAATTCTAAGGTCTCACAATTATTCATATCAATAGCATAATCAACTAGCAAGCCATAATAATAAATCTCGGATGACAACACTTTCTCAAAATAATCATAATATGATATAACAAGATGGTATCTCGCTAGCCCTTTCTGAGACCGCAAAACATAAATGCAGAGCACCTTTAAAGATCAAGGACTGACTAGACATTGTAATTCATGGTAAAAGAGATCCAATCATAGTCATACCCAATATAGATTAATAGTGATGAATGCAAATGACAGATGTGCTCTCCAGCTAGTGCTCTTTAATAAGAGGGTGATGACTCAACATAAAAGTAAATAGATAGGCCCTTCGCAGAGGGAAGCTGGGATTTGTAGAGGTGCCAGAGCTCGGTTTTGAAATAGAGATAAATAATATTTTGAGCGGTATACTTTCATTGTCAACATAGCAACTAAGAGATGGCGATATCTTCCATGTCACACACATTATAGGCGGTTCCCAAACAGAATGGTAAAGTTTATACTCCCCCTCCACCAACAAGCATCAATCCATGGCTTGCTCGAAACAACGAGTGCCTCCAACATACATCAGGTCCCAGGGGGAGTTTTGTTTGTAATTAATTTTGATTTAGTTTGCATAAAGCATGGGACTGGGCATCCTGGTGACCATCCATTTTCTCGTGAGTGAGGAGCAGAGTCCACTCCTCTTGAGAATAACCCGCCTAACATGGAAGATAAGGGCAACCTTGGTTGATATATGAGCTATTCGAGCATACAAAACAGAATGTTTATTTGAAGGTTTAGAGTTTGGCACATACAAATTTACTTGGAACGACAAGCAGATACCGCATATAGGAAAGTATAGTGGACTCATCTGGAATAACTTTGGTGTTTAAGGGATTGGATGCACAAGCAGTATTCCCGCTTAGTACAGGTGAAGGCTAGCAAAAGACTGGGAAGCGACCAACTAGAGAGTGACAACAGCCATGTACATGCATTAAAATTAATAAACATTGGATGCAAGCATGAGTAGGATATAATCCACCAGAAACATAAATATCGTGAAGGCTATGTTGATTTGTTTCAAATACATGCGTGCACATGTGCCAAGTCAAGTCACTTAAATCATTCAAAGGAGGATACCACCCCATCATACGACATCATAGCCATCTCAATAGCATGTCTACACGCAAGGTAAATCTTTATAACTCATAGCTAATCAAGCATGGCACAAGCAACTATGATATCTAATTGTCATTGCAAACATGTTTATTCATAATAAGCTGAATCAAGAATGACGAACTCATCATATTTACAAAAACAAAAGAGGTCGAGTTCATACCAGCTTTTCCCATCTCAGTCAGTCCATCATATATCATCATAATTGCCTTTCACTTGCACGACCGAACGATGTGAATAATAATAAGAGTGCACGTGCATTGGACTAAGCTGGAATCTGTGAGCATTTAATAAATAGGAGAAGACAAGGCAATAGGGGCTCTTGGTTAAATCAACAATCATGAATATAAGAGCCACTTCAACAATTTAATCATGGTCTTCTCCTACTGACCCCCAAAGAAAAGAAAAGAAATAAAAACTATTTACACGGGAAAGCTCCCAACAAGCAAAAGAAGAATGGAAATATTTTTGGGTTTTCTTTTTAATTACTACTACAGCGGAAAAGTAAAGTACTACTAATTTTTTTGTTTTATTAAGGTTTATCAAACACACTAGAAGAAAGCGGGAAAAAGAAAATAAACTAGCATGGATATTACAGCGAAAGAGTATGAACACGGACATCTAGCAATGAGTGTGTGTGTGAACATAAATGTAATGTCGGTGAGAAATACGTACTCCCCCAAGCTTAGGCTTTTGGCCTAAGTTGGTTTATGGCCAGGGATATCCTGGCGGATACCCGTAGGTGTAGATGGGGTCGTACTGCGACGAGGAATAGTTGGGGTCATACTGTGATGCAGCGGTTATCGCCTCCTGAGCTGCAGCATGGAGTCCAGCTCCCTCAGCTATCCTCTCGTACTCATCTGCCTCCTCTCTGGTAATAGTATATCTTCCATTTGCCTGGTAGTCAAAGAAGGCAGTAGCAGGGAGAGTAATACGGACAACATTCCATTTGTTAAAAATTAACCGATACTGGAGAGGTGACTCAGTCCTCTCAACAAAGTGGTGGGAAACCATAGAATTAAAATCTAAATAAGCAGGAGGCAACTCCATGTCTCCTTCACGAACGTCTATCTCAAGAAATTTAGCTAAGCGGGTTGCATAAATTCCTCCAAAGAAATCTCCATTATATCTATTATGATGCAACCTACGAGCTACAATGGCTCCCATATGATAAGATTGGTCTCCTAACACAGCACTCCTGAGAATGCTGAGGTCAGGGACACACATGTGACATGCTTCATCATTAGCATTTATGCATCTACCAATGAAGAGAGCAAAATAATGTATAGCAGGAAAATGAATGCTCCCTATGGTAGCTTGCGTTATATCTCTAGATTCCCCTACAGTTATACTAGCAAGAAAGTTTCTAAATTCAGATTTAGGGGGATCCCTAATACTACCCCATGATGGAAGTTTTGCAAGAAAAAGTGAAATCCTCTAAGTCCATGGTATAAGATTTATCATAAAGATCAAACATGACTGAAGGAGAATTACGCGAAGATGAATACTCAAACCTCCTCACAAAAGAACTTGTGAGATCATGATATTGGGGGCATTTGTCAGCTTCAAAATCCTCAAGACCGGCATTACACAAATATGCATTGAATTCTTCTTTAATTTCTACATGATCCATAAAAATTTTCGACGGCCATTCACAAGGCCGTACTGGAGCGTCTCTTGGCGGTTCCTCGTCAGCATCACGCATAGCAAGCCTAGGTCCTTGCTTCTTAGAAGAACCACCTTGGAACATCTTTCTAAGCATCTTGCTTTTCTCTGAAAAATTTCTAAAATAATCTGAATTTTTTTAGTAACTTCAAATAAAAGTGAACCAACTTCAATAAAACCGATAGCAACCACTCCTACAAGTGCCTAGGGCCTATATCAAGCATTAGAACTACTTGGAACCATATAAATTTGACATGCAAGCTCAAGAACATGGTCACCTATGCAGCACAAATTTGCAAAGACTAGAGCACTAGAACAAAAACTAATTGGACCAATGGAGGAGTCACATACCAAGGAACAATCTTCCCAAGCAGTTTTGCGAGAGGTGCTTTGAGCAAGGAGATCGAAAATCACAGCAAAGAGGGCTGGAACTCTTGCTTGAGTTGGTTTTTCGTGTTTGTGTGAGGAAGAAGAAGGAGAAGGGTGCTGGAATAAGTGGAGGAGGGCCATCGTGGGCCCACGAGGTAGGGGGCGCGCCCAGGGGGGTTGGGCGTGCCCTCCACCCTCGTGGCCAGGTGGCAGCTCCCCCCGCGATGATTTTTGCACAGTAAATCCTCAAATATTCCCGAAAAAATCATATTAAATTGGCATGCCATTCTGAGGACTTTTATTTTCGGGGTATTTTTATATTGCACAGATAAACCAGGAAACAGACAGAAAAATACTATTTTTACTTTATTTCTACTAAAGAACAGAAAATATAAAGAGGGTACAAGAGGTTGTGCTTCTAGTTTCATCCATCTCATGCTCATCAAAAGGAATCCACTAACAAGGTTGATCAAGTCTTGTTAACAAACTCATTCTGATTAACATGAAACCGGAGAAATTTCGAATAACACTAGGTTACCTCAACGGGGATATGCACATCCCCAACAATAAGTATATCATATTTCTTTTTGACAGTAGGAAGAGGAAATTCAAAACCTCCAATAATAATCGATGGAATTTTCCCAATAGAGTTGATACTATGGACTTGAGGTTGTTTCCTCGGAAAGTGTACCATATGCTCATTACAATTAACATGAAAAGTGACATTGCCTTTGGTGCAATCAATAACAGCCCCTGCAGTATTAAGAAAAGTTCTTCCAAGAATAATGGACATACTATCATCCTCGGGAATATCAAGAATAACAAAGTCTGTTAACATAGTAACGTTTGCAACCACAACAGGCACATCCTCACAAATACCGACAGGTATAGCAGCCATTTGCAAAGATATTTCAGTAGGTGTCAACTCATTCAAATCAAGTCTACGATATAAAGAGAGAGGCATAACACTAACACCGGCTCCAAGATCACATAAAGCAGTTTTAACATAATTTCTTTTAATGGAGCATGGTATAGTAGGTACTCCTGGATCTCCAAGTTTCTTTGCTATTCCACCCTTAAAAGTATAATTAGAAAGCATGGTGGAAATTTCAGCTTCCGGTATCTTTCTTTTATTAGTAACAATATCTTTCATGTATTTAGCTTAAGGATTCATTTTGAGCATATCAGTCAATCGCATACGCAAAAAGATAGGTCTAATCATTTCAGCAAAGCGCTCAAAATCCTCATCATCCTTTTTCTTGGATGGTTTGGGAGGAAAAGGCATGGGTTCCTGAACCCATGATTCTCTTTCTTTACCATGTTTCCTAGCAACAAAGTCTCTTTTATCATAATGTTGATTCTTTGATTATGGGTTATCAAGATCAATAGCAGGTTGAATTTCTACATCATTATCATTACTAGGTTGAGCATCATCATGAACATCATCATTAACATTTTCATTAGGTTCATGTTCATTACCAGATTGTGTTTCAGCATCAGACATAGAGATATCATTTGGATTATTAGGTGGTTCAGCAATAGGTTCACTAGAAGTTTGCACAGTTCTATCATTTTTCTTTTTCTTCTTTTTAGAAGAACTAGGTGCATCAATATTATTTCTCTGAGAATCTTGCTCAATTCTCTTAGGGTGGCCTTTAGGATACAAAGGTTCCTGAGTCATTCTACCAGTTCTAGTAGCCACTCTAACAGCATAATCATTTTTCTTACTATTCATTTCATTGAGCACTTCTTTTTGAGCTTTAAGTACTTGTTCTACTTGAGTGGTAACCATAGAAGCATGTTTGCTAACAAGTTTAAGTTCACCTCTAATATTAGGCATATAATCACCCAAGCGTTTAATCATATAAGCATTTTGTTTTAATTGTCTACCAAAATAAGCATTAAAGTCGTCTTGCTTGAACATAAAGTTATCAAACTCATCCAAGCACTGACTAGCAATTTTAGTAGGAGGGACCTCATCTTTATCATATCTATAGAGAGAATTTCCCTTTACTACCTGTGTTGGGTTATCGGGATTAGGAGGTTCTTCAATAGGTAATGGATCAAGATCATATGTTTCTTCAACAGGCGGTAAACTAAGACCATGTATTTCTTCAATAGGAGGTAAATTCTTAACATCTTCAGCTTTAATACCTTTTTCTTTCATAGATTTCTTTGCCTCTTGCATATCCTCTGGACTGAGAAATAGAACACCTCTCTTCTTCGGAGTTGATTTAAGAATAGGATCATTAATTGGAGCGGGAGCTGGCTCAGGAGGTGCCTAATTATTTTCATTTGTCAACATATTATTCAATAGAATTTCAGCTTCATCCGGTGTTCTTTACCTGAAAAGAGAACCAGCACAACTATCTAGGTAATCTCTGGAAGCATCGGTTAGTCCATTATAAAAGATATCAAGTATTTCATGTTTCTTAAGAGGATGACCAGGCAAAGCATTAAGTAACTTGAGAAGCCTCCCCCAAGCTTGTGGGAGACTCTCTTCTTAAATTTGCACAGAGTTGTATATTTCCTTTAAAGCAGCTTGTTTCTTATGAGCAGGGAAATATTTAGCAAAGAAGTAATAAATCATATCCTGGGACTACGCACACAACCAGGATCAAGAGAGTTAAACCAAATCTTAGCATCACCCTTTAATGAGAACGGAAATATTTTCAGTATATAAAAGTAGCGCGATCTCTCATCATTAGTGAACAGGGTGGCTATATCATTTAATTTAGTAAGATGTGCCACAACAGTTTCAGATTCATAGCCATGGAAAGGATCAGATTCAACCAAAGTAATTATATCAGGATCAACAGAGAATTCATAATCCTTATCAGGAACACGGATAGGTGAAGTGGCAAAAGGAGGGTCAGGCCTCATTTTATCTTTAAGTGATTCTTTGTTCCATTTAATTAATAGCCTTTTAAGTTCATGACGATCTCTGCAAGCTAGAATAGCGGCAGAAGACTCCATATCAAAAACATAACCCTCAGGAATAATAGGCCTATCTTCATCATCACTTTCATCATTATAATCAGATTCAATAATTTCTTTCTCTCTAGCCCTAGCAATTTGTTCATCAAGAAATTCACTAAGGGGCACAGTAGTATCAGGCATAGAAGTAGTTTCATCATAAGTATCATGCATAGCAGAAGTGGCATCATCAATAACATGCGACATATCGGAACGAATAGCAGAAGCAGGTTTAGGTGTCGCAAGCTTACTCATAACAGAAGGTGAATCAAGTGCAAGGCTAGATGTCAGTTCCTTACCTCCCCTCGTAGTTGAGGGATAAATTGTTGTCTTAGCGTCTTTCAAGTTCTTCATAGTGTCCAGCAGATACAAATCCCAAGTGACTCAAAGAATAGAGCTATGCTCCCCGGCAACGGCGCTAGAAATTAGTCTTGATAACCCACAAGTATAGGGGATCGCAACATCTTTCGAGGGTAGAGTATTCAACCCAAATTTATTGATTCGACACAAGGGGAGCCAAAGAATATTCTCAAGTATTAGCAGCTGAGTTGTCAATTCAACCACACCTGGAAACTTAATATTTGCAGCAAAGTGTTTAGTAGCAAAGTAATATGATAGTGGTGGCAACGGCAACAAAAGTAAAGGAAGCAAAGTAATATTTTTGGTGTTTTGTAGTGATTGTAACAGCAGCAACGAGAAAGTAAATAAGCGTAAACCAGTATATGGAAAGATCGTAGGCATCAGATCAGTAATGGATAATTATGCCGGATGCAGTTCATCATGTAACAGTCATAACATAGGGTGACATAGAACTAGCTCCAATTCATCAATGTAATGTAGGCATGTATTCCGAATATAGTCATACGTGCTTATGGAAAAGAACTTGCATGACATCTTTTGTCCTACCCTCCTGTAGCAGCAGAGTCCTATTGGAAACTAAGGGATATTAAGGCCTCCTTTTAATAGAGAACTGGAACAAAGCATTAGCACATAGTGAATACATGAACTCCTCAAACTATGGTCATCACTAGGAGTGGTCCCGATTATTGTCACTTCGGGGTTGCCGGATCATAACACATAGTAGGTGACTATAGACTTGCCAGATAGGATCAAGAACTCTCATATATTCATGAAAATATAATAGGTTCAGATCTGAAATCATGGCACTCGGGCCCTAGTGACAAGCATTAACCATAGCAAAGTCATAGCAACATCAATCTCAGAACATAATGGATACTAGGGATCAAACCCTAACAAAACTAACTCGATTACATGGTAAATCTCATCCAACCCATCACCGTCCAGCAAGCCTACGATGGAATTACTCATGCACGGCGATGAGCATCATGAAATTGGTGATGGAGGATGGTTGATGATGACGACGATGACGAATCCCCCTCTCCGGAGCCCCGAACGGACTCTAGATCAGCCCTCCCGAGAGGTTTTAGGGCTCTGCGGCGGCTCTGTATCATAAAACGCGATGATTTCTTCTCTCCTATTTTTTTCTCTCTGAAAGCAAATATATAGAGTTGGAGTTGGCATCGGAGGGTCTCCAGGGGGCCCACGAGGTAGGGGGCGCGCCCTAGAGGGGGGGGGCCCCCACCCTCGTGGACAGGGTGTGGGCCCCCTGGTCTTCATATTTAGCGAGGATTTTTTATTATTTTTTATAAGACATCCCGTGGAGTTTCAGGTCATTCCGAGATATTTTGTTTTCTGCACATAAAACAACATCATGGCAATTCTGCTGAGAACAGCGTCAGTCCGGGTTAGTTCCGTTCAAATCATAGAAGTTAGAGTCCAAAACAAGGGCAAAAGTGTTTGGAAAAGTAGATACGACGGAGATGTATCAGCTAGCAGGGGGAGTATTCGTTTTTTTGTGCGTAATAAGGAGGCACTTCCGGTGGGTCCGAGCTGACAGCGGGGGGGACGTTTTTTCACGCAATACGTTGGCCCGTCTGGTGGGTCCCAGCAGTCAGGGGGGAAACATTTTTTTGCGAAATAAGGTGGCCCGTCCGGTGGGTCCCTGTCGTCAGGTGGAGGAATCATTATTTTCCGCGTAATAAGGAGGCACTTCCTTGCTGCCGTCATGGACCCAGCTGTCAGCCTCTCCACGTACAGTCCACGTCCGATGGAAGCCGTTCCTTGACCACGTTGACCACGCCGCGCCGAGAGCACAAGGGCGGTGGACGACGGCGAGGCCTAGGAAGGGGACGACGCGGAGCCGGGGAAGACACGGCAGTGGAAGCCCGTGTGGAGTGGAGTACGAGGGTTCACTGGTTTGGCTGCGGTGTGAGGCTTCCGTGGCCGCAGAATAACAGGGGGTGTGGGTGAGTAGAGGGATGGCCTGGCCAGCGGTGGGAGTAGTAGGGGGTGGTGAGGCCTCCGCGGCATCACAACCGGCCACGGGAGGCAGGAGCACGCGGCACGACCGGCGCTGCTTTGAGCGGCTGGAGCAAGAAGACCAGAGGTTGAAGAAGCACTACGGTCATTGGATGGACATCGTACAGTCACTGCAGCTAGAATCATTTATATTGACTAAGTTGACAAAGCCCTTGGTACGCGTCAACTTAGTAGCCCACAGGTCAGCCTCCGAAACGGTGCGCCCCAGATGTCAGGGGAAGGAATCATTTTTTGGGCGGCTGAAGCAAGAATATCCGGGATTGAAGAAGAAGCACGACATCCGTTGGATGGACATCCAACGGCCACAGCTGGCAGAACCGTGTGTTGTTGACAAAGCCTTGCATACGCGTCAACTCAGTTTTTTTAGGGGACACGTCAACTTAGAAGGCCCACAAATGTGTGGCAGAGAACATATAGCCCATTTGCGATTTGTAAGAATGTACATCCCATTTTCTAATTCTAATGGAATTTACTATAGCCCATTTATAGTTTGTTAAAAGTACAGCCCATTTCTAGCTAGGACAACGATTAATAATTTCAACCAACCGCTCAAAACAGAATTCAAAAAAAATCCCACATTTTTATGGGATCCGAAATATTTTTATCCGAAATTTCTAGTCAGATTAAATATAATTTGAAAATAAAGTTGTATTACATTAAAATCCAACAAAATATTGCACACGCAACATGTAATGAAATTAAAATTTTCAAACTCCAAAAATAATATATTTTTTAAACTAATTACGCATTTGGTGCATTTTTTATAGTTACTGCCCAGTTATTATAATTACATCCCATTTATTATTTCTTAAAGTCCATTTTCTTGTTAAGCCTAATGCATACCTCCTAGGAAAGTTTGCAGCCCAGCGGGGCGGAGAATAACAAGTTGACCCGGATATTGTGTACAACTGTCGACTCAGTTGCATTGCTGATGTTGAAAAAAAGGCATGTGTAGTACAGTACAACCAAACATGGCTACTTAGCCCAGATTCAGTGACGCCGGAAAGGCCCAAACAAGGCTTCTGTACAACTTTTTGAAGTCAGTAAGCTCAATTAATAACTTAAGAAAAAGGTTAGATTACAGTGGAACCTAATTAAAAGCTGTCACGAGCAAAGAAATAATTCAACGGGTACCACTTGTGCGTGTGTGCGTGTGTGTCTGTGTGTGCGTGAGAGAGAGAGACCCATCAGTCGATGCTCGTAAATACATCTTTCAGCCATATGCATTGCTGATGCTCAGTTAAAACTTATATAGTTGACACAATCATATAGAACATCATAGCACACTGAACTTGCGTACAAAAATTTCACGCAGGTGGCACAATCAGGATGGAAGCAGTGGAGCGCTATGGGTAGGGCTATGTTGAAACCAACAAACTCGTACATAACGGTACATCGTCTTTATCAATGATAGGGAAATATCTTGAATGCTGTGCAAAGAAAACAGACATACAACACAATAAGTTCTGCTAGCACATTAAGTTGACGTACAACCCTTTCTAAAAAAAGTCCAGGTACAAAATTAGAACATGTCACAATCAAATGTACTGGCACATCAGTGCTTCACACCCATAGCTCAGATTTAACTAGTATCTGACAAGATTCAGTTGTTACCTCAAATTAGAGCACATCTAGGCAGCCGGCCCTGCCTCTTCTCCCAAAGAAGCAGTGGCCTCCGCCGCGTGATGGAGTAGGCCCTGTGCCATCCATCGTTCCGAGCAACACGGGGAAAGTCTAACGCTAACTCCTGTAATGGATGTCGTCGATGGACCCTGGCACCAGCGGTGGCGGTAGGATTTCGATTGATGGATTGACCACTTCTTCGACATGCACGAACACTTGATACAGGTACATCCCTAACGTGGTCCGCAATGGCCTAGGTGGTGACGAATAGTACAACCCCAGTTCCTGTACCGGTATCTCAACACCAATCACCTTCGGTATGGTGGACGACTTCTTCATCCATTCCATAACCGTCAGAGCCCAGCTGTCTGGAGGAACAAACATACTTACGAGCTCACCTCCATGGTCATTGATAAGCTCATTCATGGACTTGCTGTTCCAAGCATGTCAAGGCATGACATGGAAGGTAAGCTTTGTTAAAAACTCAAGCTCAGAGGGCACCGAGCCCCATCCTGGGTGCCACCGATCAAAGCTCACCAGCGTGCCATCGCAGAACAAACGCCGGGAAGATTCGAACACATGACTGCAATCAAAAGTTGTCCGCAACCTGACGAAGAAATCAGCCAGTGGCGGACAGACTTCGACGAGCAAGTCACTTATTTGGATGCCGTGCGCAATGCCAAGAGCTTTGACAAGGTTGTCCAGTGAGACGGGAGGCCGGTTGCCGTTGATGCTTACCATCAGCACTTTTCCGGCAAACTGGTCGTCAAGCGCCGCCATGCCACTGTTGAGCGACAGCATGCAGTGACCGAAGGTAGGACGGACCTCAGGATCTCCGGCTCGGAGATCCGTGTTGACCGGCGACATGATAGTGAGCTTGAGTACAGGGAGTACAGGAGGGGGATTTGGGGGAACTAGAGTAGGAATCAAGATTCCAGAGGTGGGGAGGGGCGGGAGATTGGGGATGAAAAGGTAGCTTGAATTTCGAACACGCGCCAATATGCTCTCGGCGCGCAAGTGCACGAAAGCACCGGTGGCGCCCACATGTCGTCCTAAGAGTCCTTAATTATTCTTTCTTTTTTGGTGAGCCCGACCTTTTTTTGAGGATCTTTTGAGAGCCCGGCCTGAGAGTCATAATTGACCTGTTTGGCATTGCGTTACTACCTGGCCCATATTCAACGACACCTCACTGGCCCAAACAAGTGTACATCATCGAAAAGACACTGAGCTCAAATTGTATAACTTGAAAAAAGGAGATACACTCTGAACAATGGAGAATGGTGATGCCCTCATTTAGCCCACCAGTAGTTCGAGACAATAAACAGTTTGAAACAACGATATATAAAACATTCAAAAACTGACTAGTGACTACTACTGACATAAACAGCAAGACATGATAGTTCATAAGAAGTCTTGCTACACCACCAAAACGCACTCATCTGCAGCGCTCAAACTATCGTGATCCAGACGAGAATGACATTCTAAACAGAGGCAACTGTTACATAGTAAGAGTGACATAGACGAGGATGACCAAATGACAAGGAATATGCATAACAAAAGAAAGAACTACCCATCCAGAACAAGCAGCAAAGACAACACAGTCATTCAAAGAGATGATCCAACACCATCATAATTTGCAGCCCCGCTTCAGCGACCAATGATCCGGAGACACCAGTACTCCACCCTTTCGACGCAACAGCCCAATTACCTATCAACCTGAAGGCTTGAACCACATCACTGCCTGTCGTAATTGAGACATCCAAGGATCAAAGTTAATCCGGATGCCTTTGTCATTCTCACCTTCTTTTGACTGCAGGTTGTATCGTTGACGATCAGGGGAGTTTTCTCCCGAACTCCTAGGGCTCGCCATGTAGACACAGTTTTCCATAGCAAACAAAGCCTCTCTTCCATCAAGGTCCTTGACAACAGTGATCTCCTGGTTAATCGGATAATTGGGCCTGGGAAACAGAGAGTGTGAACCAAGGCTGTTTACCCGCCTCCAACTAAAAAATCCTGAAGGCCCCAACAAGCTGGTATCTTGCTCATAGACGTAACAGCCACTGTCCGGATACTCACGTGTTTCACGGTGCTTGTATACAGTGGGGTTTTTGCAATATAACTTTTCTGGCTCATGTGTCTGAATGATCATCAGTCTTTTGCTGTCGTCTAATCAAGCGAGGAACTAGTTGTGCTTCCCTATTTTTGGCAAAGGTGGTGTGATTACAAAGGGCGGTAACTATAGGGACACTGCATCATATCAAAAAGGACAGGCATTGTTAATGTAAGATAAGCATTGTTCAGAGTATGAGTAGGATAATGCAAGAAACAACATTGATATGTCCATGTTGGAACTGGGAGGAAAATACATGGAAATGTATACTGGATTCGAAAATATAGAAGTGCCATGCATGGTTATACTCATGTTATCTCGCAATCGATTCTTTATAGGAAACTACCATGTCATGCATGTTATGTAATCATGTTCTATCCTCACAAACAAATTCTTTAAGGTAACTAACAGACCATGCATTGTTATATACTCGTGTTCTGTGGGCAATTTTTTTGTGAGGATATTATTCTAGCCATTGATTGCTGAAGGGCGAATATAGGTATGTACACATGGTAAGCATTACAGGATTTCACTACTTCCAAATATAGAGTTCTCCATATGCACATTTACTTCCCTAATGTATGGTTAGATGAAACCAACAGTGTGGTGCATGTTTCTACATCATGAAAATGAGGAAACTAACATGGCCATTGATACACACTCATATTTAGTAGTAGTATATAGATTACTGTAAAATAAGGAGAATATCCATATATTCCTAACCGTTTGATTATTCATGGATACAAATTGGCTGTAATGACATGATCACAATCGCATGAATTAACTCATTCCAAATATAGCTGATTTACGGCGTCTCTAATACATTGCCATAGTTCTACTAAAATTCTGCTCAAACAGGGATATGCCAATCATCACAAAAAGTTCAAACAGTGTCATGGCGTCATCATTAACATGAGACGGAAACAACTTACACGCGCCGTCCCAGCAATACGTGGTGCCATCTGCTTTGTCGATCGTGTAGATGATGCCATTGTGTTCAATAGCATCACAAAAGTGTGTATCAGCTTCGACGATGATCCACTGCAAGCTGAGTTGTCTCCAGCTAAAGAAGGCATCGGCGTAAAGATAGGCGAGTCCGCGGTCGAACAAGGCAATAAGCTTGAAGTCTGCGTAATTCGCATGTCATGTGGGCACTTGGCAGATTACAATCTTCTGCAAAACAAGGTCCGTCCAACTTAGGTGGTAATCTAGATGACTAGGACCACGATGGTAAAACTCTATATAATCTAACGCAGGAAGAATAATCTCATGGGAGGTCTGAAAGTTCACGAGCACCTACTTTTTACCGTCTTCTCTGAAGGCAGCCATCCAGTGGGAGTTCATGCCGACCCAGTACATACCTGCCAAGAAGTTTCAGGCGATGGTAATCAGATCGAAGTCGAGGGAAATGATGTACGACGACCCATTACATACCTACAAAGAAGTTTCGGCTAATGGAGATCAGATTGAAGTCGAGGGGCATCATGTACGCCTCCATATCATGGTGAGCTAATCTCGCTAGACCAGATAGCAGCAAGCAGGGTGTCTTGAAAAGCTTTGGCCTCACTTCGATGATGGCCGTGTGCATGCCCCTCGAGCATGCAGCCAACCGCAGGGCGCTCAACATTTCCATACACGAACAACAGAGGTCGAGGACGTCACTGGGGAGATTGATCCAATCGCGGCTCATATGGATCCTGCGCGGTTCGCGTTCGGCCATGGTGGAGTTTGGAAGGTGGGGTTTTGGGGGGCTTGATTTACGGGGGAGAAGGCTGTCGGTGCTGGAGCGGCTAGCGAGGGAATAGCGGTACTGGGGGATGCGAGCGAGGCGAGGGTATGTGGGGGTACAATTAGATAATGAAGAGTGACCTACGGATCTCCACCGAGACGGAGATGGAGATGGAGTGGTGCTAGGGGAGAGGGAGACGAGGCGAGGCATGCTATACAACGGCAGTGACAGTGACTGCACGGTGCACAAGGTGAGGCTGACTTTGGTAACCCGGACACGCCGCCTGGACTGGTGTCACCTCAGGCGCAGGGTCTGGTCACTTCACTGTGAGGACCGGATGAATAATAGTATTTTAACCATCAAGTGTACCACAGTTGTACTACTACTAGTAGTAGGAGTAGTAGGAACATGAGTACACTCCCGTGCTAGCATGCCTCTGGGTTCACTTCATCCTCCAGCTATCATCCATATTGCGAGCAGAACCAAATTCTCATGCATGCAGAAGCGCGAAGAAGGACTTTTATTTTTTGAGGATAACCGCATATTCCTTAACCGTAGTAGGAACATGAGTAGTACTCCCTCCGGTCCTCTTTTGTCTGCGCATAACTTTTTTCAGTATTTCTCTAATTAGTCTGCGTATATACCCTTTTGCATGCGCCCATTTCCCTCCATGCCCCGCATTCACACCATTAATAAGCTTACGCATGAGCAATTGCAGCCAGACTCCAGCCAATAAATTGCAGCATGCAAGTGGGCCATTCTGTGCACGTGGGAGAGAGAGAAGGCAACCGAGGAGCCCGTCCAATCCATTGTATGCAGCAGTCAAACCACCGCAACGCTCCTCATGCATGTGCATAACTTCTCCCATTTACTTCTCCATCGGGAACCGATTTTCCTCGGCTTTTTCACTACTCCTTGATCTTCATTTGCATCCAAACCACACTGCATTCACATTGTTTTAACCTCTTTACATCCTCCTGGAGTAATTCCGAAGCCCCTATAAATAATCATGTTCTTCAGTTAGACTAGACATCTAATCCTATTTCTCCAAACCATAGCCCTCCGGTCCAGCGGTTCCAAATGGCGAAAGAGACCGAGATGCAGGTTTTTAGCGTCCAACATGTCCTCATCGAAGACTCATAGAGGATAGTTGACACAGTCACCGACCACCCAAGGGTTGTTCGGAAGTGGATCAACAATGTATCCAACTCCCTCCAAAAGGTGGAGATGAATGTCATCGATCTCGACGCAGAGTACACTGAGCGTGCCACTGGGAAGATCCAACGCGCCGCTGTCCTTCAGCTGTGCCTCGAAGATGATGTTTTGATGTACCACATCATACACGCGCCCTCCATACCAGGTGAGCTTCACGATTTCTTGTCTCGGGAGGACATATACTTCTGTTGGGCAGCCATCGCAAGGGACAAACAGAAGTTGGAGCCGTACAACCTTGATTTGAAAAGCATCGCTGACCTACAAACCAAAATAAAAATTCTTATAGAAGATTGTGATAAACCGACACCATCCCTATTCAACGTAGCAAATTTTGTGCTAGGAACAAATCTTCATAAGGGTGACGAGACGTTGGCATTAAGGTCGTCTGGATGGGAGAATTATTCCTTGATGTACGAGCGGATAAAATATGCTGCCCTCGATGCCCGTGTGAGTTTCGAGATAGCTGCAAGGTCCAGAGAGCTTGTCGCGAAGCCGTCTCCCACAAAAAATGAGAACAAGAAGAAGAAGAAGAAGAAGAAGAAGAAGAAGAAGAAGAAGAAGAAGAAGAAGAAGAAGAAGAAGAAGAAGAAGAAGAAGAAGAAGAAGAAGAAGAAGAAGAAGATGCACCAGCAGCAGGGCATTATGGATGGATGAACTATTTCCTCTCTTGTAAAAAAGATATCCCCTCTCTATGTATATTGATATAGATGGACTATTTCGATGGTGTGCATGTCTTTGGAACGAGTAGTAGCGTGGGTCCGCTTGACTATAAGGAACTACTTATCCGCCTAGCTTTATCTACTACTCCTTCCAGTGATTGGTATGCAATGCATGCGTCCATAGACATGACAGCTTGTCCATGGGAGTTCAACTACGGCGATCATCACGTTTCATCCACTGCCACTCGCCGATTCCCCCGACGTGCGCCTCACCCCTCTCGGCCGCACCGCCCCTCTGACTTTGTGTGCATGACATGTGGGCCACCTTAAATGCGGCGAGCATCAAGTTTCTACCATAGCCACACGCGATTCCCACGACGCCGCACGAACCCATGACACCACATGTCCCCCGACCTGCGGCTCACCCCTCTCGGCCCCACTGCCCCTCTAAATTTGAATTTGAAACTTATAAAATGAAAAGATTCAAAACAAATAAACTTGGAGAGAGGGAGTATATCGTAGGATGTGTCCCATACGAAACAAGTCCCCTGGTTTGTCACCGCGAAGATGCGGTTAGAAAGGAGCACAGCGTCTTCATACTCATACATCAACAAATCGGCCGCAGACAACATGGTCCACCTTTGACCGCCATGTGCAAGGTTCGTGCTATCTTATTCAATCTCACCGTGTGTCGGGGATATACCCCATGCACTAGTGCAGAACAGGGCAATAGCACCGGTTCGTAAGGCCCTTTAGTGCCGGTTTCGGAACCGGCACTAACATTTCGGCACTAAAGGCCCTCCCCCTTTAGTACCGGTTCAGCACGAACCAGTGCTAAAGGGCAACCACGTGGCACGAGCCAGCTCCGGGGGCCGGGAGCCCTTTAGTACCGGTTGGTAACACCAAGCGGTACTAAAACGTTTGGGGGATTTTTAGTTTTATGATTTCTTTTTCATTTAATTTTGTGTTTTCCATTTTAATTCTTTTTCGTTTGCTGGTATTTTACGGTACTACACATTGTACACGTTATGCATATATATATATATATAGAATTTCTAGTAGAACCAATCATATATATATATATATATCATCAATGTCTCACAAACCACCATATTAATTTACACATACACACATGTATAACTATATACAATTTCTCCTACATATGCATGTTGCCTTCGGAGCCAGTGGCATTAGCTTAATTGGTGCCTTCGGAGCACGATGACAATTGGAAGTGGTTCATGACATGTTCGATGGGGGCGGTAGCGGGTAATAGTATTCTCCCTTCGGATTTATGACCTAGTCGAGCAAAAATCCCGCTATTTCCTCTTGAAGTGCTTCTACGCGCTCCGTTTCTAGGAGCTTGTCCCGCACCTCTTTGAACCGTTAAGAAGGAGATCAATATGCATGTGTATTAGTTGTGTGACTAGATATCGATAATGGTGTAAAAATATTGTGAATAGTGTTCTGACAAGCGTACCCATTCCTGTCTTTGAGATCTGCTCCTTTCGGACGCCATCATGCGAATGTTCTCGCAAACGCAGTATGCACACAGATTAGTCCCCTGCGACTGCTTCAGGGCCTTTATTATGAGAATGGAATTTAATTTGATCAAAAAATAATTAATCAAGCATGATAATTAAAGAGATGGCAGCTAGCTAGCTAGCTAGTACTACTTAATTACTTACCTTGGATCGAAACCATTTCAGCTGTGGTTTCCATTCGCCTTCCGTGACGCTGATGAACCTTGCCCAAGCCCTGCCCGCCGACAAAGAAAATGAATAAAGGGGTTATTAAATAGTTCATATCATGAAATGACGAACTAAATAGGCCGAGATATATAGTTAATAATGATTGAAATTACCTGTTGACTATCCCATACAAGATGTTGTAGTCACTATTTTCTTTGAGTAGCGAGTCCAGTATTTCAACTGTTCTGGCGTCAACTTTAGTGATACACAAGATCCAGTGAAATATGCATGCACACACGTTTGCATGTCTTAATTAAGCGGGCATATGTAAGCAAAAACATGTAGCTAGCTAGTAGGCAAAAACAGAGAATTTGTAGTACAAGAAAGTGTGACTCACTCGAAGTTGTAAGGAAGTAGTATATCTTCATTGTATTTGAGGTGCTTCAAGAACTCTAGCATGCTGTCCTCTACCTGCTTTTCATAATACTTGCTCATTTTCCATGTGTATTGATTAACGGTGTTTGGGTCAATGAACCCAATGCCATAGCGTCCACCTTTTCTCATTTCATACATCTTCATCCTGCATAATACCACAGAAAAGAATATAGTGAGGATAATTACAGGTAATGATTGATCAAAAGGATCACCAAAGCTAGCTTGAGACTTAAATTACAGAAAGAAATCACTTACAGACAATAGCAACTGACGATAGATTTGTCGAGTGCGTCTTGATTGTATAACTGAAACAGTTCAGAATACTCAACGGCCACAGCTTTCTCATGGTAGTATTGATCCTTCTTGACATACACCATGAGGGACTCTCGATCGGATCTCTTGGTAATGTCCATGTACCATTGATGCAATTCATACATTCTCGTTGGGAGCTTCTTGACATCTTCTGGCTTGACCAAAGGTTGGCCCCGGACATATTTCCGTTTTATTTCCTCCTCTGTAATCACAGGCATGTCCTCGATCTCGAGGAGTTGTCCAACAGTGATCTTGAGTTCTTCAGCCTGCATTATATGCTCCTGGGTTATTACCACATCGCCCACCTCGGGAACGTAAACTGTTTGGCCACAATAATATTGGGCGCGCGTACTGTCACGTGTTGTCGGCACAACAAGCGGGGGGGGGTCGATTGCGCCGCCTGTTCTCCCAGCTGGGCAATGGATTTCCCGCATTTTTAGACAGCTGCTTGTTGTTTGCTCGAGCTCGAGCTCGCCTCCTTCTGTAGACGTTGTCGATGTAACTTCCTGATGTGGCGCTCATAGTCTGTGTCAACAGGCTTAGTAGCTGGTGGTTGAGCCATACGAATGAAGTGGTCAACTACTTCCACAGGCACTTTCTCCCTTGGCGGCGGTGGCGGTTTCGGTCCAAAATGGGCGTCGACTTCTGCCCGCACTATGGCATTGGTTTGCTCCTAGGTCCTGTCGTAAGCCCTCACAGGAAGAGGAGTAGTGAGGTTTGGACCATATTTATATCGCTTGCCTCCGCCTGTACTTCCTGTACTATGACCTCGACTGGTACCGCTACGCACCATAGCTGCAGGGTGTCTCTTCTGCAATTGCTGAGGCGGCGGAGACAGCTGACGGGGCTGAGTTGGACGAGGAGGAGTGGCCTGAAGTTGTGCCGGACTTGGAGGAGGAGTGGCCTGAGGTTGTGCCGGACTTGGAGGAGGAGTGGATGTCTGACGCTGTGTCGGACTTGGAGGAGGAGTGGCTTGACACTTTGCCGGACTTGGAGGAGGAGGAGTGGCCTCACGCGTTGGTGGACTTGGAGGAGCGGGAGTCTGCTGACTCGGTGGCGGACTTCGACGAGGAGTCGGGTGACGCGGTGTCGGTGGCCTTCGAAAAATGATGCAATCCTTTCTCCATAGGATGATATGATGTTTGGCATCTCCGAGTGTGTGCTCCTCATCACCTCCAGGAATGTCAAGCTCTAGCCCCGAATATTGGTCCACCACCTCATCAACCAAGACACGAGCATAGCCCGCTGGAATCGGGTTGCAAATTCTAAATTTTATAACTAAAAATATAAGAAACTAAAAAAACATTGATCATCGTCTAACAATTTGAAATTAATCTAATTCATCTAGCTAGCTAAAACTAACATTTCCAAAATTTCTAACATTTCTATATAACTAACATTTCTATAACATTTGACATTATATATATTATAACTAACATTTCTACATACTATTTGACATTAATCTAATCTAATTAATTAATTCATCTAAAACTTTGTATGAAAAACAGAAAAAACTAAAAGCTAAAAACAGAAAAATTGTGTGTGTGTGCGCGTCTAGTGTGTGTGTAGTGTGTGTGTGTGCATGTAGTGTGTGTGCGCGCGCGCGTGTGTGTGCGCTACGGTCGGCGCCGGCACCGGCGCCGGTGTACGCTACGATCGATTGGAGGGAGGAGAGGGGCCGGGGGAGGGGCTCACAGCGCGCGCGGGCAAGGTCGAGGCGACGGCGACGGCGAGGGCGAGGTTGATCCAAAGGCGACGGCGACGGCGAAGCGAGGGGATCGGCGACCGGGACGGCGACGGGGGTGCCGCGGAGTCGACGGGGACGACGCGACGAGGACGGGGGCGTCGCGGAGTCGACGAGGACGGCGCGACGAGGACGGGGGCGGCGACGGCGCGGGACGGGGCGGCGGCAGAGAGAAGTGGGAGATGAGAAACTGAAAATTTTCGAAGTGTTTCTTATATAGGGGACACCTTTAGTACCGGTTGGAGCCACCAACCGGTACTAAAGGCCTGTTTTGGCCAGGCCAAGCGGGGGGGGAGCACCCCCCTTTAGTACCGGTTCCTGGCTCCAACCGGTACTAAAGGCCCCCCCTTTAGTACCGGTTGGTGCCACGACCCGGTACTAAAGGGGGTGCGCTGCCAGGTGAGGGGCGCAGAAGTTTAGTCCCACCTCGCTAGCCAAAGGGCGCTCACACCTGCTTATAAGCCCCGCCGCCGCTGCTGTCTCGAGCTCCTCTCTAAAGCAGGCCTTCTGGGCCTACCTCTGCTACTCTGCCCTGTGGGGCCTATTGGGCTTGCGGGCCTGCATCCTGGCCCAACAACAGGTTGGGTTTCTAGTCGTATGCAGGCCGCTGTGGCCCGGTAGGTGGGCTTTTTTCATTTAGTTTTTTCTTTTCTGCTTTATTTATTTTTAGTTGTTTTTTGCTGTATTTAGAGTTTCTTTGTGAATATTTTTGATAGTTTTTAGAAACTTTCAGTTAGTGCCGGTAGTTTTTAAATTTGAATAGTTTAAATTTTGAATTATTTGAAATTTGTGTGAATCACTAGTTTGTGAATAACTTAACTTTAAAAATACATTTTCCAGTGATTCTTTTTTCTTATGTTTAATATTAGTGTGTTTTATCATTATATTCAATTTGGTAATGCTTAAGTTATTTAAAAATGAAATGCCTTTGTAACGGATGAGTTTTCGTCCGAAACCCTGATACTTCGAAACAGATTGTCCATTTTGTACACGAAGTGCATCCAGTTTTTGCGGTAACCCTCTCTACTTTTTTGCACATGCTATGTGGGTGAAATTATGATACCATGCCAACTTTCATCCTTTTCTGAGTTCATTTGAAATGCTTTTCAATTTCAGGGTCATTTAGCTGAAAAAATCAATAAATGCATGAAAGAATTTGCTTGCACATAAAATTTCTTCGCGTTTCAAATGCCAAAACACATAACTAGCTACCCTAAATATTACAGAGATTCCCTCCTGGGTGTGAAACACAGAAGAAAGTGATGATAGCTAAGCCGATCACATCCCAGATCTTTGGGTGTGAAACTTTTTCTTCGCGTGTGTCCCTTTGCGTCGTAGCCATGGAAAATCTTCATCATTTAACGGGATGCTCGGGTCAATATTCACTGTGAATGGAGCAATTTCATCAAACTTTTCATAATCTTCTGACTTGTCTGTCTTGTCATCCACTCCCACGATGTTTCTCTTCCCAGAAAGAACTATGTGCCGCTTTGACTCATCGTACGATGCATTCGCTTCCTTATCTTTTCTTTTTCTTGGCTTGGTAGACATGTCCTTCACATAGAAAACCTGTGCCACATCATTGGCTAGGACGAATGGTTCGTCTGCATACGCAAGATTGTTGAGATCCACTGTTGTCATTCCGTACTGCGGGTTTTCCGTTACCCCGCCTCGTGTCATATTGACCCATTTGCACCGAAACAAAGGGACCTTCAAACCACGTCGATAGTCAAGTTCCCATATGTCCTGTATATAACCATAATATGTTTCCTTTCCCGTCTTGGTTTCTTCATCAAAGCGGACACCACTGTTTTGGTTGGTGCTCTTCTTATCTTGGGCGATCGTGTAAAATGTATTACCATTTATCTCGTACCCTTTGAAAGTCATTATATTCGAAGATGGTAACTGGGACAGCAAGTACATGTCATCTTCAATAGAGGTGTCATGCATGGTACGTGCTTGCAACCAGCTGGCGAAACTCCTGGTTTGTTCACGTGTAATCCAGTCATCAGACCGCTCCGGGTGTTTGGAGCGTAGCAAATTCTTGTGTTCATCCATATACGGAGCCACCAAGGCGGAATTCTGTAGAACTATGTAGTGTGCTTCAGTGAGAGAATGTCCGTCCATACATATTATTTGTTCCCCTCCTAGCGTGCCTTTTCCATCCAGTCTGCCCTTATGCCGTGATTCAGGAACACCAATCGGCTTAAGGTCAGGAATAAAGTCAATACAAAACTCAATGACCTCCTCATTTTGACGGCCCTTGGAGATGCTTCCTTCTGGCCTAGCACGGTTATGAACATATTTCTTTAAGACTCCCATGAACCTCTCAAAGGGGAACATATTGTGTAGAAATACAGGACCCAAAACGTTAATCTCTTCGCATAGGTGAACTAGGACGTGCGTCATGATGTTGAAGAAGGATGGTGGGAACACCAACTCGAAACTGACAAGACATTGCACCAAATCATTCTGTAACCTTGGTATGATTTCTGGATCGATTACCTTCTGAGAGATTGCATTGAGAAATGCACATAGCTTCACAATGGCTAATCGAACGTTTTCCGGTAGAAGCCCCCTTAATGCAACCGGAAGCAGTTGCGTCATAATCACGTGGCAGTCATGAGACTTTAGGTTCTGGAACTTTTTATCTGCCATGTTTATTATTCCCTTTATATTCGACGAGAAGCCAGACGGTACCTTAATACTGAGCAGGCATTCAAAGAAGATTTCCTTCTCTTCTTTGGTAAGAGCGTAGCTTGCATGACCCTGATGTATGCCGTCTTTTCCGTGCATACGTTGCTGGTCCTCCCGTGCCTCAGGTGTATCTTTTGTCTTCCCATACACGCCCAAGAAGCCAAGCAGGGTCACACAAAGATTCTTCGTCACGTGCATCACGTCAATTGCGGAGCGGACCTCAAGGTCTTTCCAATAGGGCAGGTCCCAAAATATAGATTTCTTCTTCCACATGGGTGCGCGTCCGTCAGCGTCATTCGGAACAGGTTGTCCACCAGGACCCTTTCCAAACACCACCTTCAAATCCTTGACCATATCATCTACATCAGCACCAGTACGGTGGCGAGGCTTCGCCCGGTGATCTGCCTCACCTTTGAAATGCTTGCCTTTCTTTCTTACGGGATGCCTGCTCGGAAGAAATCGACGATGTCCCAGGTACACATTCTTCTTACAATTAGCCAAATATATACTGTCGGTATCGTCCAAACAGTGCGTGCATGCGCGGTATCCCTTGTTTGTCTGTCCTGAAAGGTTACTAAGAGCAGGCCAATCATTGATGGTCACGAACAACAACGCCTTTAGGTCAAATTCTTCCCCCATGTGCTCATCCCACGCACGTACACCTGTTCCATTCCACAGTTGTAAGAGTTCTTCAACTAATGGCCTTAGGTACACATCAATGTCGTTGCCGGGTTGCTTAGGGCCTTGGATGAGCACTGGCATCATAATGAACTTCCGCTTCATGCACAACCAAGGAGGAAGGTTATAGAAACATAGAGTCACAGGCCAGGTGCTATGGTTGCTGCTCTGCTCCCCAAAAGGATTAATGCCATCTGCGCTTAGACCAAACCATATGCTCCTTGTGTCATCTGCAAACTCCTTCCCGTACTTTCTTTCTATTTTTCTCCACTGCGACCCGTCAGCGGGTACTCTCAACTTTCCGTCTTTCTTACGGTCTTCTCTGTGCCATCGCATCGCCTTGGCATGCTCTTTGTTTTGGAACAAACGTTTCAACCGTGGTATTATAGGAGCATACCACATCACCTTGGCAGGAATCTTCTTCCTGGGGCGCCGGCCCTCGACATCACCAGGGTCATCGCGGCAGATCTTATAGCGCAATGCACCACATACCGGGCAAGCGTTCAAATCCTTGTACTCACCGCGGTAGAGGATGCAATCATTAGGGCATGCATGTATCTTCTGCACCTCTAACCCTAGAGGGCAGACAAGCTTCTTTGCTTCGTACGTACTCTCGGGCAATTCGTTGTCCTTTGGAAGCATATCCTTTATCATTACCAGCAACTTTCCAAATCCCTTGTCAGATACACCATTCTCTGTCTTCCATTGCAGCAATTCCAGTGTGGTGTCCAGCTTTTTCTTGTCACCTACGCAATTCGGGTACAACAATTTTTTGTGATCCTCTAACATGCGCTGCAACTTCTTCTTCTCCAAATCACTTGCGCAGTTTCTCTTTGCATCGGCAATGGCCCGACCTAGATCATCAACGGGCTCATCTGATGCCTCTTCTTCAGCTTCTTCCCGCATTGCCGGCTCAGCTTCTTCCCGCATTACCGGCTCAGCTTCTTCCCCCATTGTTGTATCATCGTATTCAGGGAACCCATGGCCAGGATAGCTGTTGTCGTCCTCTTCTTCTTCATTGTCTTCCATCATAACCCCTCTTTCTCCGTGCTTGGTCCAAACATTATAATGGGGCATGAAACCGGTCTTAAACAAGTGGACGTGAATGGTTCTTGACGTAGAGTAATTGTGAACATTCTTACAACGAGCACATGGACAAGGCATAAAACCATCCGCCCGCTTGTTTGCCTCAGCCGCAAGCAGAAAAGTATGCACGCCCTCAACGAACTGGGGAGAGCATCGGTCATCGTACATCCATTGCCGGCTCATCTTCATTACACAACACCGAATAGACCAAATTAATACAAGTTCATACATAAAGTTCATACAACACTTAAATGCAACAAACAAATAACTCTCTAGCTAAAGCATTTAAATGCAACAACAAATACGATCAAGATCGCAACTAAGGTAACAATGGATCCAACAGCATAATGATACCAAGCCTCACTATCAATGGCATATTTTCTAATCTTTCTAATCTTCAAGCGCATTTTCTCCATCTTGATCTTGTGATCATCGACGACATCGGCAACATGCAACTCCAATTCCATCTTCTCCCCCTCAATTCTTTTCAATTTTTCTTTCAAGTACTCGTTTTCTCTTTCAACTAAATTTAACCTCTCGGCAATAGGGTCGGTTGGAATTTCAGGTTCAGATACCTCCTAGAAAAAATTTCTATGTCAACTTGATGGGCATAATTTGTCATAAACATGAAATGCAACTAGTTTTAAAAGATAATATACATACCACATCCGAATCATAACAAGGACTAGGGCCGACGGGGACGGATATCAAAACCATGGCACTATATGTATAACAAACAACGTACGGGTAAGATAATTATACGAGTAACTATATATCCAAATCACACACATCAATTTTTATATAAAATTTCATGAACAAGAGGCTCACCACAAGGTGGTGCCGGCGACGGGACGGTGCGGGCGATCGACGATGGCTACGATGGAGATTTAGAAGGCACTAAGTAAACCACACCTACATATGCAAACTAAGTGTTATTTTTGACCTCAAATTGCATATAAATCAAATACTAGCACATATATATATCCTCCCAAATTACTAAACTCACAAATTAATCACTATATAAACCAATGCAAGAGCTAATCTAGCAATGAGAGATGAAAGGACAAAGTTGCTAACCTTTGTGATCATTTGAATGGATGAGGGCCTTCAAATCTTAACAAATTTTAGGCAAATTTTGTGATGAACTTGAGAGGAAGAAGGGAAGAACAGAGGAGAGGGACGGAGAGGGGAAAGGGGGAAGAACAGAGTGCTGGTGGACGAAGGGTTTATATAGGACGACCTTTAGTACTGGTTCGTGCCAAGAACCGGTACTAAAGGGGCTGGAGGGGCGCCTGTCTGACAACATCCTGCCACCACTCTCATTAGTACCGGTTCGTGGCACGAACCGGTGCTAAAGGTTCGCCATGAACCGGTACTAATGAAAGCGGCCCGGCTAGCCGTTGGAACCGGCACTAATGTATACATTAGTGCCGGCTCAAATACAAACCGGCACTAATGTGCTTCACGATTGACCCTTTTTCTACTAGTGATGGTATGACCCGGCCGGAGTCGTAACCCGGCTGGGACTTGGTAAACCGGCGGATGGTAAACCGGCGGATAGTTAAGACAGACAGTTAAGACAGATGGCTAAGACGGACGGTAAACCGGCAGGTGGTAAACCGGCAGGAGTTAAGTCAGATGATAACTCAGCAGGAAGTCATAAACCGGCAGACCATCTTAAACCGGCAGACCATCTTAAACCGGCAGACCATCTTAAGCCGGCAAACAGTGATAACTGGGTTGCCAGGGGTTATGAAGCTCGAGACGTTATGAAGCCCGAGACGTTATGAAGCCCGAGACGCTATGAAGCCCAAGATGTTAAGAAGCCCGTAAAGAGGAGTCAGAATAGTTAAGTCTTAAGTCCGAGTTGGACTCTACATGTAACCCGCCCCTTCAACTTATATAAGGAGGGGCAGGGTTCCCTAAAGAGGGACAAGCAAGAAGAAACAATCTCTAGGGCTAGACACAACTAGGAGAGCCGGTTTACGGCGACTCCCCCGTGATCATGATGAGACCTAGCCTCAAACAACATGTAGGGTTATTACCGGATGATGTTTCCCGGGGCCTGAAGCTGTCTAAATCCCTATCTTGTGTTGTGTCTCTCGATTCCGCTCAACCTCTCTCAAGCTACCACATAGATGCGTTGGCCTCACGACTAAATCCTCACCCTAGGACATCTGCCGTGACAATTTCACAACAGTTGGCGCCCACCGTGGGGCCAGCGCACGGTGGTGTTGAGATTTTTGGAGGGATCTATTTCAGGGATCGAGAAGTTCACAATGTGTTGGATGAAAAAGAGCCGGCGCAAAAGACATCCAGCGAACAGTCAAAAAATTAGGGTTGCAGGTTCAGCGCCCGTTACATGTACCATGATAACTCGCCGAGTCTGAGATTAATTGGGGTAGATCAGAACAATTACTGTTGGTAAGGGTACGTGTCCGGTTTACAGAAAGAAGGAGAGCCGGTTTAAGTACTCCAAGATTATCAATTCTTCTCCAACCTATTTACTGATTAGACACAATTCAAGTCCCGAGGGCATCAACAAACACTGCTACTCCCCAACGCGAAAAGCCACGATGGCAGAGGCCACACATCAAGTCACAAGTACAGACAATAGTGTATTGTTTCCATCACATCAAGTTTCACCCCAATGGTTTCAAATACTAGTACAGCCCAATGGAGAAAGGTACCAAGAGGTTAATTCAAGAATTAAGGGAAGGAAAGAGGACTACGACCCGGAAGTGCTACTACGGAGTACTACTACTAATTTTTGACGACGATATACGGCTGTGTCTTGACACGCTCAGTCCGCCCCGCCGTCATCCCGTCGGCTCGCCTCCATGGCTCGCCCGGCTGCTGTTATCCTAATCCGGTTTTGGCCATCATGATCCAACCATCTCTGCCTCCGTTTCCTCCTACCGCCGCATGTTGAGCTGGCGCTGCTGGTGTGGTCAACGACCGCGCTCCGTGCCGCCTGTCACCTCCTGCTGCTCCCGCATCAGCCACCGTGCCAACCGCCAAGCAAGAATCACCAGATTCTACTGTCTGAGTTGACAAAGTCTGGAGCAACCAAACCAAATTGACATCCTCGAGAGAGACCAAAAACTAGTATGGATACCCGCAAGGAAAGTCACGTGCGCGGCTGACGGCAGTTTTTGAAGGGATGATGCCAGAACTCGGTTTCCGTTTCTGTCTCTAAATCGCCGCCGCACTCCACTTCGCTTGAGTTTCCACTGCGGATGAGTGGCCGTCGGTGCTGCCGCTAAACCGCCTCTGCCTCGGGTTCAAATAATCGTCGCTGCGCCAGAGTCAATGATCCTCGGACGTCGTGGCCTGTCTGAGCCCTTGTCGTGCCGCCAGTTTAAAAACGGTTGTCAACATATGGCTATCGACTTGAGCCACCATCACGGACATGACTCCGTTCCGAATCGCCTTCGCCTTGGTCCGCCCGCTTGAACTCCGAGATACCTCAACAAGTCGCCGCCGGGATGTCCATCCGCCGCGGCCCGACTCTTTCCACATGCATACGCCGCCCTGTTAAACCGTCCTGGAGTGCCATGACCCGCCATTGCCGCGGCCTTGTCTATGACAGCAAGCCGCTTCCGCAAACCGCCGCGACCCTCGGCCGCCTCAAATCGCCACCGTCACTGCGCTAGGACGACCTGGGTCTATTGCAAGATGCAAATCGCACAAGTCATCGCTGCTGGACTCCGCCTCCGCCATGGCCTGCCTGACCCGCCGGGTTCCACCGGGTCACCTTCGCCACTGAACTAGGTCGCTGCTTCAACTGTCGACCTGGACGAGGACTGGGACGGGGGTCGGATCTGGATTACGCTGCCGTCGCCCCGTTCCGAGCCGCCCTGCAACCCTGCCGACCTCACCGTGGCTCACCTCTGCTGTAACCCGCCTCGCCGCTTCAACTGTCGCCGGCGCGTCCACATCTGTCACTGTGCCACGGCCTCGCCACACCTCCAGTCTTGAGGCCCCTGCCGCCTCGTCGTTGTGGCTGCTTCACTGGCCTCGCCTCCACCGTGTCACTGTCACCTCGTCTACCCCGAGTCGGCCTCGAACCACCGTGCTGTTGAGCCGCCCGGCCTTGTCCTCTTCCTTTGTTGCAAGCCGCGATGGCCTCGGGCCCGACCTCGTGTCACCTGCCGCCATCTCGGCCTTGGGCCAATTCGGCCGCGCCCCTCGACAAGTCGCCGTTGTCGGCCCGCGCCTCAAGCCGCCGCTGATACGGCCTCGAGCTGTTACCTCTGCAGCTTTAACTTTCGTTGACTTCTGTTGCTTGGTTGAGCCGGCCCTGCCACCACCAAGCCGTCTGGTTTCAAATCGACCCCATGACTTCATTCATGTCTGCACCTTCGCTCTTGTGCCGTCGAACCGAGCCATTGCCTCTGCTGCCATGGCCTGCTGGCGTGTCTCCGTTGCTACCTTGTATCTTAAACCGGTTACAAGATGCCTCGCCGGTGCCCTTCGCCCACTTGGTTCTTTTGCCTTGGAGTGATTTGAAGTCAGCAGTTGAAGTGAGATAATTTTGGTAAAGATGCCTGCCATGCTGCGGTGCCTCAGCTATCTGAAGGTGTCCCAGTGTTCCATGCTACAAGTGATAGAAAGAAAAGCTACAAATATCTCTAGTTTTCACTTTGATGGTGGACAAGTCACTTTAAAGATTAATTAAATTCACCGGAACAAAACGACCAATGCCAGTACACTAATGTGGCCTGTCTTGCTGCGCCCACTGTTTCCTTATACAGCGCCTCAAGCTGTCGTTGGTAGGTCGCCGGTTTATTGCTGCTGCTCCCATTAGCTCGACTTGTTTCCACCGGGCTAAGCTTGCCTTTGCCACGACCCGCCCACATGTGCCAGTCTCCAGGTTATACAAACTACGGCGAACTCTGGCAAGGCCCTTTCACAAAAGTTCTTGGTTATCTACAGACGCCATATAATGATCATCTGATGCCTAAAAATCAGGTGATATTTATCTTACATATTTTATTAAGTACATGTTGATTTCCTTCGACAAACGACTACTCCGCCCTGCTGTATTTTTTGTACGCAGGACAATGATTCACTACAAATGTGGTTTATACCACGGATACGGAGCACGTAGTGGCAGCATTGCACCTGGTATTCGTCCGTGCCTCATTACTCGGTAAATGCATGTGCGCAAGCTGCCGCTCTTGCGGCCCAGACTACTTCAACTCACCGGGACCGTCCCTGCGAATTAACTCGCTCGTCCGCGCCAGCTTACAATGCCGCGGTTGACTCATCTGTCCGAGCTGCCTCTGATGCTGTGGTCATCTTTGTCGTCCGTCTCTCGCGGCCTGGTCTACATCAACACACCGGGCCGCACCTGTCTGCATGAGCTATTTATTGCGTATGAGCAAGTCACAACTTGGGTAGCCCCATTTTCTTTCAACAAATTGGCGGCAAGTTATCATCAGCCACCGTCTGCACTGATGGTTCAGTGGACATGCACACAAATCGCTGCCACTACAATTTGGTCAACTTCAAATAGCCAGTTGGAAGGAACGATTGGCCGAGTTGCTGACACGGCTCATACGGGATCATTTATAACCCGCCGCAGTCACCTCAGCCTTCTGTGGATTTACATCGCGTTATCAACACCAATGATATATACCTTCTGCTATGGTCAAAGTACGGAGAATCTCAAGACAACTCCTTGAGTCATCTTAAGACTCGGGGGCTACGATGATATGACGCAGCAAGTCTTGCCAGTTTCAGCAAATTCAAGTGCCCCAGGATGTTGAAGGGAAACCCGGTCCCGGAGGCTACTATTATATAGATAAAAATTTAAAGGCCGTCAGAAATATTCTGGCTCACAATGATGCTTCCGGTTTATAGTCCGGTTTAAGGGGAATCCCGTCTCTCACACAAAGTTGAAGCCCTTAGTATCTGGTTCAAATCCGGTTTAAAGAGGAAACTAACCCTTGCAAAGCTCTAAAGCGCTCAAATCCGGTTTAGCAATGTCCGGTTCAAAAAGGAATTAACTTCTCGCAAGTTCGAGTTGAAAGCCCATCAGAAAATCTCTGGCTAAAAATGAAGAATTCCGCTTTACAGTCCTGTTCAAGGGAAAGATGTCTCCCACAAAGCTTTAAAGCTCTCAAATACGGTTCAAAATCCCGGTTCAAGAAGAATTTATCTCTTGCAAGAAGTTAAAGGTTGTCGAAGAGGACCTTCTGCCATGATGCACGGTTCAAACATGGGTATCCTGCCTTATTGGCTTATCATATTATTGATCAGTTCGGGGCTTGGTCATGTCTGAACCATAGTCACACCTCTTGATCGGCGCAATGCCACATCATCACTTGGGGGCTTGGTCGTGTCCGAACCATAGCAATACCTTTTGATAGGCGCAATGCCACAACATCACTTGGGGGCTTAGTCGTATCCGAACCATAGCCACGCCTCTTGATCGGCGCAAAGCCACAACATCACTTGGGGCATGGTCGAACCCGAACCATAGCTACACCTCTTGATCGGCGTACTGCCAATGCATCATTTGGGGACCTGGCTGACTCGAACCATAGCTACGCCTTTTTGGGGGCTTGGTCGTGTCCGACCATGGTAATACCTCTTGATCGGCTTAAAGCCTCGATTACAATGGTTTTATTTTTTCCTTTGCTTGCGTTCTGTTCTCTTTTTGATAAAGATTTTTTGTTGTTTTCTCAAACCGGCATTAATAATCCGGTTCGACTGTCAATTACAAGTTGTCAGTACATGATTAAATTATAATCCGGAGACTATCAGCCCGGTCTGGTTTCGACTATAAGTCACCACTATATATTTGGATTGCGCCATTGAAATCATGCGCTCATAAATTATTGGATTATATTATTCAAATCTTCAAATAGCCAACATGGCTGGATTTTATTATGGTTATCAGTAACCAGTATTATGATTAAGGTTTTCAAAGTCGCTTTAGCGCAATGGCTATTATATTATCAATGGATATGATTTATTTTACAATTGAAGGAATAGTCCCAAGTCGCTGCAGGCTTACAACCCGGCACTTGGGGGCTACATTATTCAACTCAAGATTATATCAAATATGCAAGTCTCATGTCGCTGCAAGCATGCACCATGACACTTGGGGGCTAATGCAAAGTATTTTTATTAGTCTTATTGAAAGACCCGACTCATTACATCATAATGAGCCGGCCCTTGGGGGCTACCAATTGCTCCTGTCAGCAATCCAAGGTACACAAATTTTCATCTATTATTGAAGGATCCACTGCTCAGTTGGTAAGGCACAAAGCTCTCAACCTTGTGGACGTGGGTTCAAGCCCCATGATGGGAGTTACCTCATATAATGTTATTCTCAATGAAGTATATATAAAAAGTCCCAACTCAAAATTATCTTATTGAGCCGGCCCTTGGGGGCTACACCTTGCTGTTAAAGTCTACATGATCATATTTTCAAAAGTCCCTGCTCATTATTTGCATAATAACCCGACCCTTGGGGGCTACACTGGTTGAAGTTTTTAAGAGCATCAAGAAATTACAAGTCCCAGGTTGTTGCAAGCATGACAACCCGGCACTTGGGGGCTACATATGTGGAATACTCAGTTCTGACTAGTGATTGAGATGAACAACCTGGATTTCTTCAAGCTTGTGACATTCATATTGAAGCAAACCTTAAGCTGTTACTACGTTACCTTCTTAAGATTTGAGGGCTACAAGTGATAGGTATATAAGAGGTATATTTTCAAAAGCTGATGTTAACAAACAGTTATGATCCGGTGCCATCAATATTTGTAAACCGACAAAGTTCTACATTCTTAACCGGCTGAAGATCAGATGAGTATTTCAAAGACCAATATTTTTGTTAAGCATTGGGAGCCGAGTCAAAGAAGTTATTCTTCACAATATTTCTCTGTGACAAACCAATGTCAGCAAATTGATTATGAAGCTAGCCTACTGACCCGGATTTTCTAGAAGGAAATGACAAGGATTTAAAGAGGATCAGGATCAGTTTAACATGGATAAATCCAAATTAAACTGGGGGATAATGTCGGGGATATACCCCGTGGTATGACCCAGCCGGAGTTGTAACCCGGATGGGACTTGGTAAACCGATGGACAGTTAAGACGGACAGTTAAGACAGATGGCTAAGACAGACGGTAAACCGGCAGGAGTTAAGTCAGATGATAACTCAACAGGAAGTCATAAACCGGCAGACCATCTTAAACCGACAGACCATCTTAAACCAGCAAACAGTGATAACTGGGTTGCCAGGGGTCATGAAGTCCGAGACGTTATGAAGCCCGAAACGTTATGAAGCCCAAGATGTTAAGAAGCCCGTAAAGAGGAGTCAGAATAGTTAAGTCTTAAGTCCGAGTTGGACTCTACATGTAACCCGCCCCTTCAACTTATATAAGGAGGGGCAGGGCTTCCCAAAGAGGGACAAGCAAGAAGAAACAATCTCTACGGCTAGACACAACTAGGAGAGCCGGTTTACGGCAACTCCCCCGGGATCATAATGAGACCTAGCCTCAAACAGCATGTAGGGTTATTACAGGATGATGTTTCCCGGGGCCCGAAGCTGTCTAAATCCCTGTCTTGTGTTGCGTCTCTCGATTCCGCTCAACCCCTCTCAAGCTACCACATAGATGCGTTGGCCTCACGACTAAGTCCTGACCCTAGGACATCTGCCGTGACAATTCCACGACACCGTGGTTCTATCGTACCAATTCATGCGATGGCCCGTTGCATGGCTGATCCCAATGCTGGACAAAGGTTCTACGGGATCGGTGTCACCGTTGTAAATGTTGTGCAAATTGATGTTGGTACCCTCCCGTACATATGCAAGCCAATCTCCACTCGCACCGAGCCTCCAAGGAACATCAAGATGCATTTGTATGAGTAGTTTATCTTGTGAGAGAAAAGGATGAACGAGGGAAGGCCTCTAGAGATAGAGATAGACACTACTACTACCAATGTGCTGGCCCGTGCGTTGCAATGGATCCAAAGTAGTAGAATAATACTTGTTCACGTGCTTGAAATATAAACACTCTAGTTTTGATATAGATGTGTCAGCAGACATGACAGCTTGTCCATGGAAGTTGAACCACGACGACCATCACGTTTCTTATTTCTACCACTGCCACACCCACACGCGATTCCCACGACGCCGCTCCAACCCTACCTGTAAGCACGACGTCCCCCGACGTGGACATGGATCCTCTGACATGGCTATCACTGCCTTACCCTGCCTTTCCTTCGCTGACTGGTGGGACCCACACTTGCGGGTCCCACATGTCAGTGATAGAATGGTAGGATTGTTCACGTCAGGGGATCCTCATCCCCCCAATGTGTGCCTCATCCCTCTCAGCCCCACCGCTCCTCTGCCTTTGTGTGCATGACATGCGGGCCAGCTGAACTGCGGCGACCATCAACTTTCGACCATAGCCACACCCGATTGGACGCGGTTTGCCTGCTCCGCTGCTGTGCTCCGATCCGTACTCCCGCACCATCGAATTTTCATCCAGCGGCTATGACACATTTATTCCCGGGCATCAATCCTCAGCTGGAGTACTTCTGTACTACACGTAGTACCCGCCGGTGTGGCCATCTACGCCTCATAACGCCCCGACGCCCAGCTGTGGCACCCTCGCCACGACCACGCCACCACCGGCCGGTTCATCTCAAACGAGTGAGTCGCGAACCACACCACCACCATGAGAATGACATGCGGGCCAACCACATTTAAGGTCCGCATGTCATTGACTCATAGTCCGGGCACTAAGCAACTGAAGTTCGGTCCCGTGGGCCCCGAGAGGGAAATGTAACTCCTGCGGTAGGCCTTGTGGTGCTCCCGCAGTACGAGCTCGTGCCAAACCCGGAATTTGTTTCTTACTACTACTAACTACTAGTAAGGTACACGTGCATTGCACGCATGAGATTCTGGTGGTTTGTGCATTATGCTTCTACATGTCGAGTCTTCTAGATTCTACATGTGGCAAAATCTGGTGGAATGTAGATGATATCCAACGGCCAGTAGTGCTCGGATTTGCCATCTTTGTACCGTCGGATTGGCTTCATCCAACGACCAACTTTCAAAGTTATGGTTTGGTTTGCAGCCTAAGGTTGCCACGCCTAAGCTTAGGCGTGCCACAAGTGTGTTTGGTTGCATTCTCGTCTCAGCATAGTTGTTCCCTCTTCATGCATGCTCAACTCAACACCCCTCTTCATGTATGCTCTCTTCATGCATGCTTCTAGTGTATTTGTGCTAATCTAGTGTGGACTCATGCACCCTCCATACACTCTACCAAACACCCAAAAGTGGGTCGAGAAGGGAACTCTTGGGATCATGCACCCTTCATACACCCTACCAAACACACCAGGCATGTGTTTGGTTCATTGCTACACTTGTGGCTTGCCACACTTTTCTAGCTACATGGTCCACATGTCATAGACTCAACTTCTTGCCAAATCTTGCCACACTTGTGGTGGCCATTTTGTTAGCCACATTTTTTGTGGCAGACACACTTTGCCTAAGCTTAGTTGTGGCAAAGTTAGTCATGAATGAAGTTCAACCATGGAGTCTTCTAGATTCTACATGTGGCAGAATCTGGTGGAATGTAGATGATATCCAACGGCCAGTAGTGCTCGGATTTGCCATCTTTGTACCGTCGGATTGGCTTCATCCAACGACCAACTTTCAAAGTTATTCACACACATATAGGGGGTATAGATATATATGTGCCGGCCCGTTGCAATGGATCCAAAGTATATCTGTTTAGTGGAGTGCACTCTAAACACATTATCTATTTATTTTTCTCTAACTTTTCGTAGCCATGCAACCAAGCCACATAAGCTTCATGGGTGCCCCCCACATCATATTATTCATACTACATTGACTAAGAAAAGATAAATCACCCAAAACAAGATCTTTCTGTTTTTTGTTCCTACGATGCGGTGTCGTGCACGTACCTACTAGTTGTATAGTGGTAGTAATAGTTGTATAGTACAAAATTGGTACTAGTAGGAGTAGAGTAGTACGGAATGCTCCTACTCTATCAACGAGCCCCATCTGACACCGAATTTCTTGGCTTCCGTGCTACAGCTAGATCTTCCCCTCATTTCTGTTTTCCAACCCGGCGGCGGGCGGGGTGCGGTTTGCCAATAGCACTACAACAAAAACAGCCAGTAGACACGCCCGATTTCATAGCTAGCGACGTGTTATTTCATCTCTAGCCAACTATAGAGCCGTTTTAGTAAAGCGTCCTTGGAGCGTCTCCCCACGAACCGTCTCAAACGGATAGACACACTTGCCAAGCGTGTCTTACATGGAATGAGACGCTTTCTTGGGACGTTCAAAATCATGTCTACATGTAGACACGTTGTCTTAGGCATGCTCAAAAATCGTGTCTACATGTAGAGACGTTAGCTTAGGCATGCTCATATTACGTCTCTACTTATAGATACGTTTCATTCGCCTCTTGTACTCATCTCTAAATATCCATAAGAATATTTATACTAATGGAATATTTTACTTCAAATATTATTTGATTAATTTTGATTTTGTTTCATCGTTTCAAATGCAATTATTTTTGTGTCATGGTTGCACATGCAAATTGGTCAAATAATATTGTGATATGAAGGCATCATTCCACTTCATAGATTGCATTTGCAAACATTGGCAACCTCGGTAACAACATCCAATGCATTTAGCACGAACAATGTCTCCACTAAAAGTACGTTGACTTCACAACAAAATAATATCAAACATTCATATGAAACATGCAATGTTGAAAATAAATAAGAAAAGATCCTATAGACTGGAACTATTTTTCTCTATGAAGCTAAAATCTATACATAATCCAGAATATTTGTTCGTTCAAAGATTGATTCATCAACTGCTCCTGACTCGTCCAGTGCACCCCCTTTTCAAATCCTCAACTAACTAGCCACTCCTAGCTCCTTTAATGCACTCACTTTTCAACTCCTCACCGCCCTGAAAAGGAGAATGAACACCATTCACATGAACATATGTTTATAGAGAACTGCAAGATAAGAGATTCTTTGATGAAATTATAAGAAATGAATCATACCAATGCTTTGTGGTTATGCTGGAGTTGGCTTAACTATTTTTACCTAAAAACCAGAAAGATTCAGGATAAATAACATATCACACATGTGCAGATTGGAGCATACACAATGCTTGAATGAAAACATACTTACATGTGAGCGAGGCCAAGCAATAATAGAACCCATAGCATCCCTTACTGTTTGGAATTTTTCATATGGTCTAACTACTTTCTCATCTCCTAGATATGTACAGCCGCGAATAAGAACTGCAACGTATTGCACTCCAAGCATGTTTCCTCCAACCACATGTTTTCTCTTTACTCACTAAAGTTCCTTTGGCCACGAGTTTGTCTTTATTTCTCGAGTTCATTGAATACAACACAACTTCAACTTTATCCATTTTTTTAAGAAATGAAACATTTGTTATTGATGAACTTGAGAAGATTTTATTTTACACAAATAAGAACAATTTCAAAAATAATTAGACCAACTATCTATTATACAATCATTGTCATTTGGATATGTAGCCTATATGTACCTGCTTAGCGACTTGGTGATGACCACATGGCTTGGTTGCATTGTTATTTTGAGCATTATCATTCTGCAATTAAATAGGAATACGCATGAAGTGAGACACATGATCAACTACAATGAAGAATGATAGTTTTGAAGAGTTCCGATACATGCACCAAGGAGCCTTATTCTACATGTACTTTTGGTCTGCACATTTCGCTATCAAATTAGATTAAGGTCCTATTACAAAATTATTTATTGTGAAAACTAAGCATGAATTCAGTATGCAAACAAATGAAGTTGACGTCATGTAAATTTATACACTTAAAACAGAATTCACCTAATATTCAAGGCCAGGTGTTCCTCAACATCTATGCAGGGTTTCCACCAAAAAGAACATGTATGAAAGATTGGTATTTTATAGTACTCATGTATTATTTCAGAAGTGATTAATTAGTTTATTTGAATAGGAGATCTGTTGGAGCAACAATGATATGTGTGTGACTAACTTTTGGTTCCATCGGGCCAAATCATGTTACTCTTGTATGCAATACAATTTTAGTACTTGGTTAAATCTGACTTATGATCTGCTAGTAGTGTCACGATAGTATCTGAAACGAGCTTATCAAAATGGGATTGGTATTTCATAATAATGTCATTTACCTTGCACTTAAATACAAAATTAGACAACCTTGTGTACAATCATTGTCATTTACATATGTAGCATAGGTTTGCCTGCTTAGCGACTTGAAGTCGTAAACTTGGTTCAGGACCACCTTGCTGCACGGGAAGATTATTTTCAGCATGGGCATTCTGCAATTTAATAGGAGAAGGTGTCATCGGCATCATTGATAAAAAGTTGGATAAATACTGGCAGGTTATAGGTTAAGATTACTAGGACGGTATATACGAACCCAATCAGGTTATAGTTTCTAATTAAAGGTTACTATTTCACAAAGTTTTAACTTGATGATAAGATAGCTTTCCAATATTTGACTAGTATAAGGGTTCAATCAATAACAAAATTACTGGCAGGAGATAATTGATAACTGAGTGCCGGTTAGTTGGCACACCTTAGTGATCACATGTTCATGTGGTAAAGGCGCACTGCCACAACCCTCTTTTGATTTGGTTTGTTGCAGCTCCTATTAAAGCAATAGTTGCAAGACATTAGAATGGACCTGCATTAAATAGTACATGAAAAGCCCATTACATTACCTGCATAGTAGTTCGTGGCTCCTGCACATCGAGACTTACAAATTATCTTGATTTGGCTAGTGGATTCATGAGATCTTCCTAGTACTATATTATCAATCTCTGGAGGACCTTGCAGATTTTCTTCACCAAGCTGCACATGTTCTGGATCATGCATTGTAAGTTCCAAGTCCTGTAGTCGTCTTGGTATCCTTGCCATTGTTAATCTGCCAAAGTAACAGAAACTACAGATCTCAACCAAAAGTTCAGTGCGGCATAGCATGTATAGAGAGAAAATGCCGCATTCTATAGCAATTCACATGATCGAAATGACCGGTCATCAAGTAGCTAGTGTGAAACTAGTTTCACATGTTTGATTGTCTTCTTCTCGCAGCTTATGAATCCAACGATGACTTTACTCATGTCCCATTTTCAAGTCTTGCTAATAGAATTGATTAGAAGTGGTATAGAATACTAAGTGTGCATGCAACCTATGATGGATTAGATGTGGCTGACATACTGCATTCTTTTGGCTGATGGAGGAAAGCTTAGATGTGGGCCAGCTGTGTAAAATTGGACTCCCATTCCAAAAGATAATACTACTAGTACTACACAAATAACAAGATGGACTCATCGTGTGCGTGTATAACATACATACACAAATGATATGACCATTATGTACTAACTAAAGGCCATAGTGGAGCGGCACCATCATGTCCTTGAAGTTGGTAGCGGTTGGGGCAGATTAACAGTGCAAGTGGTCAAGCAAAGTGGCTGCAAATACACAGGGATTACCTTATCTGAGGAGCAACTTAAGTACTCCCAAAACAAGGTGAAATAATTTGGCTTAGATGTAACTTCATCATTACTACACATGGGAATTCATGATGTTCGGTCGATTAAAATTTTCTTATATATTAGTCATAATTTTTATACGTTTAGTAATCTTAATGAGCAAAAATTTGAAGAATTGATTATGCCCATCAATAGGAAATGATGCCCACATCTGTCTACATAGACTAAATAATCTTCTACATTCATTATACCGGCATATAACAGTTGGGATTAAATCTATGATAAGACTGGCTGACACATAATATTTTTAGCAAAAAAAAACATGCAAGCAGCAAATCAAATATCAAGCATGCAATGAGATTTAATTCTGCCTAGAAGTTACGCTAATGCACACCAGCACAGGAAGAATATGAAAGAAACAGTCACCCGTGTAGTGATTTCGCTAGTACAGACTACACAAAAGCAACTGCTCACCCAAACAGTTTACAAAAAAACAATTGGGATGGAACTCTTCCCAAACGGTTCTGCCAACAAAGCTTTGGGATATTTTGTGCTACTAGTCACTATGCGTGATGTGGCTTAATGTGCATTAATATTTACTCTGCTCCTACCATGGAGCAGAGCTCCTGCAGTTTGCACAACCGGACAACAAACCTCCCTTTCAGCATTTTCTCAAAACTGGTTCGCCCTCTAGGTGTGAGTCTTCTCTATCAGTTGCTCTATGGACTCCACCGTCGGATGGATCGGTTGTTATTAACGTGGATGCTGCACTGTTCTCGAGCTCACAAAGGATGGGGATCGCAGTCGCAATACGGAACCACAACGGAGAATGCTTGTTGGCCTGTAACAAGCAGTCTGAAGTGATCATGACGCCTGAACTTGCTGAGGCATTGGTGCTGCCTTCACGGATCGATCTACAGTAGGTACGGTGATTGCTGACATTAAATCGCTGGCAGCAAGTTTTCAAGCTTCCTCTTTTATTCCTGTAAAACGTTTGACGAATGTACCAGCAGACAAACTAGCTTGTAGCTGTGAGCATCCTCCTAGTCAGATCTATCGTGGTCTAATCCCTGAACTTATTAGGAATAGTCTATGTACTGATGTTGCTATCTGTATAAACTGATGTTACTCTAAAAATTCAGACAGCAAACCTTTACACCGATTAGGCATGATGGCTGCTGTACCAACGTGCTTGCTCTGCTTAATATACCTGTAAGCTGAAGACGAAATTGCTCGTTGCAGAAGACTTCCTCCGACCTTCCCGCCCAATCGCCGCCGTTGGCCCAAATGCACACGCCGGCCGGTCTCTGTCCCCCAACCTCCACGGCCTCCAATCGCCCGCCCGCCCGCTGAGTATCCGTCAGATCGCCCACCAAACTAATGGATCTCTGTTCATCTGATTGAGGTGATGCACATCAGCGGCCAGCGGGTTGGAGGGATCCCATTAGATGGATAGCGCTGGATTAGGAGGTGGAAGAAGAGGAGAAGTGGAGAGATGGCGGCGTGAGTGAGGAGAAGTGGAAAGAGGGCGGCGTGGCGGAGTGATTTACGGGGATTTTTTTTTCAATAATAAGAGCGCTGGCGTGCTATTTCCTGGCGGTAAATGGAAAATAGTTGTGCCAAACGCCCAAATGATTTCCTCCAACAAAAAAAATTAGAGAAAAATGATTTCCTCCAAATGAAATGCGGAAAACTAAGTATGTATCATTAGAAAAAGCCTATTTTATTTTTGTTATACACAAACAACCAAAAAATGGGCCAGGTCACCTCCTCTATTATTATTGCTATTAGCATATACATCGTAGAATGTTTTCTCCTAGACAAAGTAGAAATCCATCTTGTTATAATGTATAATGGATTTTTGGGTCTAAGGGCATCTTCAATGTCGACCCTCAAACCGTCCGTATACGTACGACCTCCCTCTCCCAGCCCATCCGTATCCACGGCGGCGGGCTCCTCCGGCCACAAGCAGGACCAGTAGCCGCAACAGCGGACCCATCTTCTCGTGGAGGCCACCCTGATAGATGAAGAATTCGTCCTCGTGAAACGGGAGTCAGCATCCCCCTGCGCCTCCGCCACGTGAAGGATGAGCCCGCATTGACAGACCCTCGTCGCCTCCACGCTGCAATCGCCGCCCGATAAAGGAGGAGCTTCCACCCATGATCATGAAGGCGCGTGGCACATCCTCCACTACCTAGGAGGAGGTGGTTATGGCGGTGCTTCGGGCTCGAGGGCCATCGTATCCGAGGAGGGTCACACGACAAGGCAGCAGGCTCGGTATGACCGGGAAAATGTCGCTCCCCGTTCTGCGTCCGCCAAGAGCGACATGCCGCCGGAATGTGTCCCTAATGACCCGAACCTTGCTGTTGCGTGGGTGTTCGACCGCTCCGTTACGATCGCTGAGACAGCCGCTAGGCGCCTCCTTGACGGCAAGCTCACCAAGATCAACGAAGAGTGATCGCCTAGCGACTGCTCCACCGATGACGGCAGGGGCAAGGCCGCCAGCAGGGCTTTGTCAGCACTACCGGTAATGGCCAAGGCGGCCCTCAGCACCGCGCAATAGGAGGCGGAGCAGCTCCTCCGCCAGCGGTAGGCAACCATTGGACAAGGCTGTTGCGGTCCATCGGCGGCCTTCCACCACTGGAGGGACGACAACGACGACGACGATGACAACATGGATGAGGACGACGATGCGGAAGGACAGGGCGGTCATGCATATGAGGTGATCATCGGAGCGGCAGAAAGGCGTGACAGCATGGCAGCCCTGCTCGGCCGCCACCTGGCGCTTGCGAAGGAGCCGCTCCGCTTCCTCGCCTTCGTGGTGGTGAGCGAGCGATCGCTAGACTAGGCCTCTGCGAGGTCGGGTCCGCATGAAACTAGGCTGTTGCCTCGTCGGCCTCCTCTTAATTTTAAATCCGTTCGAAAAAAACGATGAAGTGATCACATGGTTGTCCTTTTGTTAAAATTTCATAATCCATTTGGATACTTATTTGGGTTCAATTTTTTTTGGCCAAATAGGCAGTGAATTGGTTTTCCAATTTTATTTTTTATTCATTTCAGCAAAAATAATTGAAAATTTCCCAGAGTAATAATCATATGGTTGTCATTGTGTAAATAATTCATAATTTTATGGACACTTTGTTTTTCGGTTCAAGTTTTAGGCCAAATTTTCGGTTCTAAATTTGGCAGCTGGTACTGAAATGGTAGAAAAATGCTGCCAAATTTGGTAATGTTGGACCCACCATTTGGATCCCAGCAAGGTAAAAAAAAATCTACAATCAGAACAAAATGACTTGGTCCATGGACATCACAGAATGTTTATGTCTAGACTGCATTGCCAGTTTGCCACTTCTGAGTTCTGATAGTCAATAGTCTTAGAAAATTGCACTTGTGACATTGTGGCAACACATTTGACAATGGCCAGACAAAAGCACATCAGTCTGATAAAACCTAAGTTTCTTACATTCAAACACATATTAATTCCATTTAGCTGAACTACGCACCTCCCAATTATGCAGTCATGTAAAAAACGAGTGTCGAAGGCATGATCTTAAAAAGAAGAATTCACAAATGTATATTCAACATTTCTCAGCCATGTAATATAATAACACCAGATAACTGTAACACGTGGGAATAATCAATAAACCAAAGCTGATACTTCACTTTCCAGAACAGAAATTCTGCAGAATCAACTTGCAATTAACAACCACGTACACTTGGGATGTGCCCTGAATTAGTACGAAAAAATACAACCATAAACTATAATAAAGCATTCTGACTTTGTGCTTGTAAACCACTACTGAAACCATAACTAAGATTGTACTCCCTCCGTCCCAAAATTCTTGTCTTAGATTTGTTTAAATACGGATGTATCAAGTCATGTTTTAGCATTAAATACATCCGTATCTAGACAAATCTAAGACAAGAATTTTGGGACGGAGGGAGTAGTTGCATGCAAAGAGAACCAAAATCACAATGCTCTAATCTGTTTCACCCGATGATTCTTTCAACACCCATGTCAAAAAGATCACAAGGCCTGACTTCCACTACTACATTCCATAGTTCAGCTTTTGGATCTTGAACATAGAAAACCTACTGCACTTGGGAGGAAAATACAAAAGGATCATCCTCTAGCTCATCTCATGTGTGTATTTTCCCAGACTTGTTCACAAGATGAACCCAAACTCATCCGTTTGAATGCCAACTTTATGGTAGACATCATACCAATCACAATTAAAGAACACCACCTTGTAATCATTGTATGACAATTTAAAGATGTCACTTAATCTGCCATAATATCTAACACCATTTTCTGCAATGTTCACTACACCACTATTTTGTGTGACATGCCCTGACTCATGACTCATCGTGTGGAACCTGAAGTTGTTGATGACATAGCCACTATAGCGCACCCCGTATCTGTTGGGTTTTGCAGCCAAAGCTCTTACCTTTTCTGTAATAGTTGGTCCATCACTTTGTAAAACCTGTATGTACAATTAGTTAAATTCAAGTGCCTATATAATTCAGAGTACATGAATACGGTAATTAAAATGTACCTTTTGTTCCAACTAGCCAGCAAAGTTGAAAAGGATATTAAGTAGACTCATTAACGAGTCAGATAAGTCATCATTGAACAGGAAACATAGACCATATGTGATGATCTACAATACAAGATTGAAACTTAAGACCAATTTAACACCCTAGTTTGGTTAAAAGCTTACTTTGACACAGCTAAGCCAAAAGTAGTAATTATTACCCCTCAGGACAGAGTGTGGCTTGCCACAAAAGTGTGGCCAAAATATACTCCTTAATCAAGTGACTAGTAAAGTCGCAAGCCACAACTGTGTCAGGCAACCGAACATTCACTCACCTCAGAAGGTGATGTGTGCCTAACCATAGATCTGGCAACATTTGGCTAGAAATCAAACAGTCCCCAAGTGACTGGCAGTTGTTGAAGGGTAGCCGGTCGCATATTTTTTCAAAGTTAGCAAGCAGGGCCTAAGAGAGTAATTATCAAACAGTGCATTCTAAATTTCTAATGCACACGATCAGTTGCTGCATGTGTTTACACCTTCAGGAAAAAGAGATTTTTAGGATACACTACCACTTGCCTCATTGGCGCATGGTAGGATACGCTGAAAAGACAACTTGGGTGAGTGGCACTTGCTGATTTATTTATCAAAAATCCTGGAAGACTGCAGCTACTTACTTGCATTATTGAAGTTGCTGTGTTCTTCAGTGTTATAAGCATGATTCAGCTTCATACATGCTACATATATTGTTTCAGTACCGAATAGGTTGTCCACTTTACGTGCAATGCTTGATACTTTTGGACAAATGGTATATCCCTCGGTGAGGAGCAAGACAGCGAGGTTGCACCAGAATCCAATTAAAACATTTTAAGTGTCTCTATGTTCACCAGGACAACCAGAAAATGATCAAAAAGTCAAAGGCAAAGCTTAGTTCAGTTCAGTTCATCCTAGCATATGGGTCTGCTTCAAAAATATGGTGAAAACTACCTTTGGCAGACTTCATTAAGAATATATCATCAGTATGCCTAGAAAAAAATAGCGCAAGGGAAAAACTTAGCGTCCATAAGGCTATAGCTACCTAAAAATATACTAAATCATACAAAATAAGTCTCAATTGCACCATAAATTAGAATTTAAACTCAATTCTTAATGATACAACAAAATTGATAAAAACATGCCGAAAACTTCAATAAAAAGTATGAGATACAAACGAGGTACTTTCTCGAGTTGAGATTGAAGGCGGGTTGTTTGAAGCCAAAGACAGTGGTCCGATCTATGGTTGTTCCAATTTGTGGAGTTGATTCAGTCCAACTGAAACACCGGGTGTTGAAACTTCCAATGAAATATGTCTTCCTCTTCTATTTCTACAGAATGAAATGAAATTGATACTAAAATGCATTCCCTTCCAAATCAACAATACATTATACATATACACAGTCCCCTGCATATACGCTGATACACAATTTTTCAGTTCAAATTTAATTTCATTTTCATCATACACTGATAGGAAGAACAGAAGAGAGAGATTTCTCAGAAAATTACCCCCGTCCAGTCTGCTTGCTGTTTGTTGACAGCAAGTCCTGGGCAGCAGAGTCCGGCCGAGCAGGCGAGCAGCCCGGGATTGGCCGGAGCAAAGCAACAGAGCAGGCGCGGCGGGCGGCGGCCCCCGGCTGGAGCAGGCGTGGAGCAGCACATCCGTGGCGACCAGGCAAAGGGCCGAGGACGGCCGAGGAGTGCCGGAGCAGAGGGGCTAGGGGCAGTCCTTGCGGAGGGCATTCACCGGCGGCGGACGTAGCGCACTGGCAGGACCAGTTGCAGGAGGCAGGAGATGGAGTTGGTCGCTGGAGGCTGTGGAGATTGGGACGGGGCGCAGGGGTGGAGGAGGAGCCAGCCCGGCGGCGGCGGCGGCATAGATGGGCGGCTCGGGACGTGGCGGCGGACAAGGTGAAGGAGGTCGCGCGCTGAGTTCGGTACGTGGGCTCATTTTACTGCATAGATGGGCCTGGCAATTTCCTTTTTCTGCAAAAAATACTTTGGTTTTATTATTTATTTGTTAAACTCTTCCATGTATCCTAAAACGTCTCAAAAATCGTCTGTACCTATTTACACATGTAAAATATAATAAATGAGATATACCCTAAAAATAAGATTTGTGACGGTACTTAAATCGTCTCAAAAAGCATGCCTACATATTAGATACTTTCAGTATAGGGACGAATATAAAAGCGTCTTCCAATAAACGTGCCTACTGACATGTTTTGTTGTAGTGTAGTCGGTTTGCCCAATGGCGGTCCCACATGAAAGTGAAAATGCTAGGCAACATGCCTTCCCTAAGCTATGTGTCGTGCCAGACGGGCCGTGGAGTACTCCCGATTCCCGGGCGTGTGTTGGGGGAGTGCGACGCGAACGCGGCAGGCCTTTTCCTTTTACTAGCAATGTGCCCGTGCGTTGCGACGGATCCAAAGTAGTAGAATAGTAGTACTTGTTCACAAACTTGAAAGAAATCACTCTTGTTTTGATATACTCCTAATATATTACTCCCTCCGTTCCTAAATATTTGAGTTTTTAGAGATTTCAAATGGACTATCACATACGGATTATATAGACATATTTTAAAGTGTAGATTCACTCATTTTGCTCCATATGTAGTCACTTATTGAACTCTCTAGAAAGACAAATATTTAGGAACGGAGGGAGTACTTTTCACTCAAAATATATTTCTGAGGCTGTTTTGATGAGGTGGGGGAGGGATGTGGTTGCTTTCAAGATAATAAGGGGTTTTCTACAAATTGGAGCAGAGAAGTGGGCTATTGTTGCAAAAATGCCACAACTTACCTCACAGCCGTTAAATGCAAATCTAATGGTCAGAAATGACGGATGGCAGACACACCACCATCACCAACTGAGTCTTTTATAGCAGTAGGAGTAGAGAAACATGTATAAATTGTAACATTTTGGTTCTACTCCTTGGCACGATCGATAGATAGAAATAACAATTGAAAACGCTAGGGCGGGGCTATTTCCGCCAGATAAGCAGGGTACATAGTAGCTAGGTTGGCGCATCGTCGGTTTGTTCACACCCGGTCCGACATGTTCTAGTGTTTCTAGCAAGATGCCCGCACGTTGCACGAAGTTGATGGAAAAGGTAAGCACAACTTATAAATTGACGGATGGAGTACTAGTTACGGTGATGCATATAATTAAGCAAAGGGATCGCACATGTCAATATTGACTGGAACTAGAATGCAACAGACAATAAGAATTAAGGCCACGATGATGGTGTGATCGCAGTGGTGGTTACAGAAGGCAAGAAGAAAGATGCATCCATCAACGTACGACCTCCTCCACCTCAACTTAGTGCACCGGGCCACCGACCGACGGCTAAGGAGCGACAGCTTTTGTGGCAAGGTCGAGGTGCTTCTCAGCAAAGGCATCCAAGGCTTCCAGCCGGTTGAGGAAGGCCAACGTCGTAGCGTCCCCACTAGCCTTGTAGATACCTGTGTACACGATTTGCTCGTACATGTGGATGTGTAGGTCGATGAATTCTTGCAGGGTGAGGCGCCTCGCGGCGAGCGCGACCTCCAGGTGGACATTCTTCGTGGCGTTGGCGGGCAGTCGCAAGGCCACCGGTGCTTGAAAGAGGTTCCGGCCATGGAGGCCGATTAGAGTGGGAGGCAATGAGGAGCCCGGGCGCGCGGGCTGGAGGAGTACGGCGATGTCATCCGCGAGCTTCTTGAGGACGGTGAACTTGTTGGTGGTGGCAACGATCATCTAGTCCAACCGAGAGTCGTAGTTGGCGTCGACGGTGGCCATCCACCAGCCGGTCTCCAACACCGTCTGAAGACGATCCTCGGCGCCATGCCGCAGGACGACGTCGTGGACCATCTGGCACAGCCGCTGGCCGCTCGCGCGCATCGCCGCCATGGGTCTGGAGTGAGCTCTTTTGCGCTTAGTGTAGGTTCTTAGGCAAATGCTTAGGTGCGTACGATGTGGTAGATGCATTGGAATGGAGGGGCACCTTTATATGAGGGCAAACTGCGTTGCATTCACATCGTGCAGCCTTTTTTCTCGGTCCTCCTCCCATTACTTCCCCCATGCATTAATTGAAGGAGAATGCATTGGTTGTTCAACATTTCGAGCACCGCTACTCCCTCCCTCGTCTGCATTAAAGCCGTATCGGGAACTGCGCCACCTGCTGTCAAATCGAATAGTACTGTGGCGCCCGCTGCACACCCGGCTGAACACGCCTCCTTGCCTCCATCAAACCCCTCTGTTAAACCCACATGCAAACAGAGAAACCTACTCCGGCCACACGTCCGTTCATGAGCGGGCCTGAATTAAACGCAACACCGGCCGAGCTCCTCCTGTCCGCCCTCAGTTTAAACGAGGCCAGACGCCGGCCAAGCTCCTACCGTCCGCCCTCTATTTACACGAGTCCAGACAGACAGCGGGCAAGAATCACACCCCTCCTCCGCTCCCCCATCTCCTCCTTCACCTTTTTCTCCACTCTTCTGATGGCTTCCAAGGAGTCGTTCTCCGGCATATTACCCGGCTGGGTGGCCCGCCGAGCCCTCCGGATATGGGCGAGGCCGCTCGGTGCTTCACCAACCTCGCTTGGCCCGGCGGAGCCAGTTGCCGCCCCAAGTAGGCGCGTGGTTCAGCAACTCACCGCTCCAATTCAGCTCGATGAGGAGTGGCGAGTTGCTTCACGCCAGCACGGCGGCAAGCACACCGGTATGAGCGTTGTCGCTGCTGCGTCGTACCGTGCCACCAGTGTCTGCGGTGCCGCGCCTCCCATATCTGTGGGCGCGCCCCCCGTGCCTGCGGCAGCGCCATGCAGGCAGAGACAGAAGCCGGGTGCATGGAGAGCGACGAGTCGGTGGCCAACTTCTCCGTGTCCGCCGCCATCACCGAGGAGAAGTAGAACGTGGGAGGCCACCGCCACTTGGGTCCCATGAAGGCCACCGCCGAGGCAACGACGGCGCATTCAGGTGGTTTCTTTGCTTCTTCGTCTCTTCCGAGGACCTTCGTTGACCCCGCAAAGTGTCTGCCGGACATGAGGAAGACAAAGGGATCCGCGGGTAGCCATTTAGATTATGTACTCCCTCTCCAGCTGGCGGGAAATTTTTGTTCTAAGAATGGATAAATCGTATGTATCTATAACTAAAATAAGTCTAGATACATCCATTTCTAGGACAAGTATTTCCGGACAGAGGGAGTATTAATTATACCAAGAGAGCCGGATTGGCACCACTTAGTTCATGTAAATGTAATGAAATCCATTATGTTTATATGAAGATCCGGCTTTTTTATACGAAATCCTTCATGCTTATTTGAATTCAGTCTATGTTTGCATGAATTTCATCTGGTTGGTTAGAGTTGTGAAAATGTATGCCGCTGGCGTTTGATGTCGTCCTCCGCGGAAGGAAGCGGGAGGAAATTTGTCGGCTGCCATTGGAGATGCTCTTATGCTGGACATAATAGAGTGACATCCAATCCATTTGAGTTAATTGCGTGTATGATTGTCCCTCTATAAAAGTTAATTGCATCTACAGTGTACACGTGACTTGCAGGGTGGCTACAGCTTCGTACAGAAAGTTAAAAAGAAACAAGTCCATCTTTAATCTTGTATTCTAAGTACTCTATGGGTTCCACTGTCAGTACAGTAGTGAAAGAAGTATATATTAAATAAGTAATATATAATATAAAAATCTAAAGTTAAAGACAGAATTCGAACTCATGTCATCGTGTTGCGAGCATCCGATGCTAACCAGTCCAGCACATTTTTTGTAGACCATGCTGGAGATATATCTCCATGTCTACTCTTATACTCCATCTGTTCCTAAATATTTGTCTTTTTCAAATTTCAAATGGACTACCACATACAGATATGTATGCAGACATATTTTAGAGTGTAGATTTACTCATTTTGCTCCATATGTAGTCACTTGTTGAAATCTCTAAAAAGACAAATATTTAGGAATGGAGGGAGTAGAAAACAGAGTTGGTGATGATGGTGTGCATGCCATCCTGCAATATAGGCCGTCGGATTTATATCTACCGGATAAGAAGAAAACTATGGCAATTTTGCAAAAATATACCCACACCCCTCTCCACGTTCGCAAATACGGCCTTCCCTCGTTCATCCTTTTCTCTCACAAGATAAAATACTCATACAAATGCATCTTGATGTTCCGTGCAATGCACGTGCATCTAGCTAGTTTCTTTTAAAATAGTTACTGTGATAATTGGGTTGAAGTGATATATTTTATGTCTGCCCCGAATGATTTCAGATTCACTAGTAGTAACAAAGAAAAGGTTGCATTGTTAATTAACAGAAAACCTGTTGAAAACTATCACATGAGGCCGGTAAAAACAAGGCACACTGGGTTTAGCGTCATCGTCACTATAGTTGCGCGCGCGCGAGAAGTCTACATATCGAGGGGGCTGCTGAGCGAGGCACAGAGACACAATGTTCGAGAGAGAAACCAATTGATAGATTATGATTAGATCGAGTTGTCACCCTTCTGCTGTCATTGTTGGGGTGGGGGGAGAGGGAGAGAAAGACGTATCGAGAGTGTGCGCGGTAGGCACAGAGGCACAACTAGCGAGTGTGTGTATGTGTTTGTGTGTTTGAAAGAGGAGTAGATAGATTACTATCAAGATCAAGGTGCCGCCCTACTCCTTCGGTGTCGGTAGTGTGTGTGCGTGTGTGTGTGTGTTTGAGAGAGAAGCCAGTCGATAGATTAGTATCAAGATCGAGGTGTTACCCTACTCCTTCGGTGTTGGGAAGTGTGTGTGTGTGTGTGGTTGTGTGGCTGTGGGTGTGTGTGACGGGGGGGGGGGTAGTGACACTTACATATCCCTACTCTTATAAAAAAACAGAGTTGGTGATGATGGTGTTCCTGCCATCCTGCAATATAGGCCATCTGATTTATATCCGACGGATAGGAAGGAAGCTGTGGCAATTTTGCAAAAATATACCCACACCCCTCTCCGCATTTGCAAATAAGGCATTCCCTCGTTCATCCTTTTCTCCCACAAGATAAACTACTCATACAAATGCATCTTGATGTTCGGTGCAACGCATGGGCATCTTGCTAGTAGGGAGAAGGAGTTTGTGTGACACATATCTAGCTATATTAATGGATAGGTAGATAGCATTTGTGCGAGGCATACTTAAAGCATCACGAAAATAAACAAAATTGTGTGCATGCAAGTGCCGAAAAAATGAAGAGAGAAACAATGTGTGCGCGAGCGTGTGTGTGTGTGTGTGAGAGAGAGAGAGAGAGAGACAGAGCGAAATCTCAAAACAAAAGGTTCTCTGCCGGAATCCCATTGTATGTATTCATATGGTTCCAGAACTCGAGTTAACCTTAGCCATATGTGCGAGAAACATTATTATACTTTGAGACATTAGTGGCTGTGGGTGGGCGGAATTAAAGGGGTGGGCGTGTTCGACAGAGAGAGCATGTGTGTTTCTGTGTGAGAGACTTGTAGGACGGGGTAGAAAAACGAATTCTAACCTTGACGGAGGGAGAGAAATACACGAAGTGCGCATGTGCACTACAAAAAAAGACACATCCGTGACATTTTGGGCCGAACGAAGTTTTTTTTTTCTGTCATACATATGACACTTCTATGACGATAATTGTGACAAAACCCGGTATCATCATAGATGTGGTGGGCTCCTACTTCTATGACAAAAAATCATGACAGAAAATGGGCTTGTCGTCCTGGGCGGGCCGGAGACACAGCTGCATGACATTCTTTGGGCCGTCCATGATGGAAAAAACCGTGGTAGAAGCGAGGGTGAGGAAAATTTCGGGGAGTTCTCAGTTACAGTGGGAGGTCGGGGGCCGAGCGATGCGCGTTTCTCTTGTACACGTACGCGCGTTTGTGCGAGGCGTTGGCTCTAACTGAACCTGAGCGAGGCGTTGGGCTCTAACTGAACCCGAGCGATTCCACTACAGGCTACGCGTTACTGAACCCGAGCGATCGATCGATGGCTGTTAACTGAACCCGATCGAGCGATTCCTTCGCTACTCCTGCTAACTGAAGCCGATCGATGCTGCCTCTGGATGAACAGTGAGCGTTGCCGGGGGGGGGGGGGGGGGTTGGATGAACAGTTCCCGGTGGGGGTGGATGAACAGGACCCCGTGGTGTTGCCTCTGGATGAACAGGACCCCGATCGATCGAGCCGGTTGGGGCTGGATGAATAGGACCCCGTGGAGGGCTGGATGAACAGGTCCACCTGGTGGAGGGAAGGATGAACAGTAGACGGTGGAGGGCAGGATGAACAGTAGCCCGTGGAGGGGTGGTTGAACAGGAGCCCGTGGAGAGGGATGGTTGAACAGTAGCCGGTGGAGTAGCGCGCGGTGGAGGCTGGATGAATAGGAGCCCGTGGATGAACAGTCGCAAGTGGAGGCTAGAGGAGGTCGACGGTGGATGAACAGTAGCTCGTGGAGGCTGGAGGGGGTCGACGGTGGAGATGAACAGTATCCCATGGACTCTCGTTTTGCGGTACGCCACACCCCTCCCGATGAACAGGACCCCCGTTTCGACCGTAGGAGGTCCGTTTCGTCCGTTTTGCGGTACACCACACCCCTCTCGATGAATAGGACCCCCGTTTCGACCGTAGGAGGTCCGTTTCGTCCGTTTTGCGGTACGCCACACCCCTCCCGATCAACAGGACCCGCGTTTCGACTGTAGGAGGTTCGTTTCATCCGTTTTGCGGTACGCCACACCCCTCCCGATCAACAGGACCCCCGTTTCGACCGTAGGAGGTCCGTTTCCTCCGTTGTGCGGTACGCCAGGCCTCGTTTCCATCGCCTCTTCCGTCCAAGCCCTCCCGATGAACACGACCACGCATTCCGTTCCGACCTAGCCGGTTGTCTCCCACGCGTTCCGTTGCCTTCGGATGAACACGACGCATTCCGTTGCCTCCCCATGAACACGACGACGACATTGTTTCTCCGTTCCGACCCAGCCATGTCAACGAGCCCTTGCCGTACGTATGCGCGAGTAGGCGTTCGAGACCCCGCCCGTATGTACACATACGTGGCCTTATTTTCTTTCTTGCACCCTGGCCGCCTCTACTACGACACGTGCGCGCCTCTACATCCACCAGTATATATGTACGTATAGGTTCGCGACCAGAATGACAACGCTACGTACGCTTCGACCAGGTGGGTCCCGACTGTTAGGCACTTCCTTGCGTGCGAAGATGTAGCTGGTGGGTCCCAGCAGTCAGGGGCAAACATTTTTTTGTGAAATACGATGGCCCGTTCGGTGGGTCCCCGCTGTCAGGTGGGGGAATAATTATTTTGCACGTAATAAAGAGGCACTTCCTTGCTGCGGCCGTGGACCCAGCTGCCAGCCTCTCCACGTACAGTCCACGTCTGATGGAAGTCGTTCCTTGACCACGCTGACCACGCCGTGCCGAGAGCACCAGGGCGGTGGACGACGGCGAGGCCTAGGAAGGGGACGACAGGGAGCCGGGGAAGACGCGGTAGTGGAAGCCCGCGCGGAGAGGAGTACGAGGGTTCACTGGTTCGACTGCGGTGTGAGGCTGCCGTCGCCGGAGGGCCTGGCCAACGATGGGAATAGTAGGGGGCGGTGAGGCCTCCGCGGCAGCACAGCCGACCACGGGAGGCAGAAGCATCCGGCACAACCGGCGCTGCTTTGGGCGGCTGGAGCAAGAAGACAAAATGTTGAAGAAGCACTACGTCCGTTGGATGGACATCGTACGATCACTGGAGCTAGAACCATTCATATTGACTAAACTTGACAAAGGCCCCCGTCCCAGTCAACTTATTAGGCCCACAAGTCAGCCTCCCCCCATGGTGGGTCCCATCTAGCAGGGGGAGTATTCATTTTTTTATGCATAATAAGGAGGCACTTCCGATGGGTCCGAGCTGACAGCGGGGGAAACGTTTTTTCACGAAATACGCTGGCCCGTCTGGTGGGTCCGAGCGGTCAGGGGGGAACATTTTTTTCGCGAAATAAGGTGGCCCGTCCGGTGGGTCCCTGCTGTTAGGTGGAGGAATAATTATTTTGCGCGTAATAAGGAGGCACTTCCTTGCGGCCGCCTGGACCCAGCTGTCAGGCTCTCCACGTACAGTACTCTTCCGATGGAAGTCGATCGTTGACCACGTTGACCACGCCGCGCCGAGAGCACCAGGGCGGTGGTCTGGACGACGGCGAGGCCTAGGAAGGGGACGACGCGGAGCCGGGGAAGACGCAGCAGTGGAAGCCCGCGCGGAGAGGAGTACGAGGGTTCACTGGTTCGGCTGCGGTGTGAGGCTGCTGTCGCCGCAGAATAACAGGGGGTGTGGGTGAGTGGAGGGATGGCCTGGCCAGCGGTGGGAGTAGTATGGGGGCGGTGAGGCCTCCGCGGCAGCACAACCGGCCACGGGAGGCAGGAGCAGGCGGCACGACCGATGCTGCTTTGGGCGGCTGGACCAAGAAGACCAGAGGTTGAAGAAGCACTACGGCCGTTGGATGGGCATTGTACGGTCACTGAAGCTAGAATCGTTTATATTGACTAAGTTGATAAAGCCCTTGGTACGCTCCAACTTAGTAGGCCCACAGGTCAGCCTCCAAAACGGTGCGCCCCAGATGTCAGGGGGAGGAATCATTTTTTGGGCGGCCGAAGTTAAGAATATCCGAGATTGAAGAAGAAGCACGACATCCGTTGGATAGACATCCAACGGCCACTGCTGCTAGAACCGTGTGTTGACTATAATAAGTTGGCAAAGCCTTGCATACGCGTCAACTTATTTTTTTAGGGGACGCGTCACTTAGTAGGCCCACAAGTGTGTGGCAGAGAACTTATATCCCATTTGCATTTTGTAAGAATGTACAACCCATTTTGGAATTCTAATGGAATTTACAACAGCCCATTTACAGTTTGTTAAAAGTACAACCCATTTTCTAGCTAGGACAATGATTAATAATTTCAGCCAACCGTTGAAGACAGAATTCAATAAAATTTCCCATATTTTGATGGGCTCCGAAATAATTTTATCTCGAAATTTCTAGTCAGATTAAATATAAATTTGTATTACGTAAAAATCCAACGAAACATTGCGCGCGTAAGAATGAAAATTTAAGATTTTCAAAATCCATAAATACTATTTTATAAACTAATTTCGTGTTTGGTGCATTTTTTATAGTTACTGCCCAGTTTTTATAATTACATCCCATTTATTATTTTTTAAAGCCCATTTTCCTGTTAAGCCTAATGCATCCCTCCTAGGAAAGATTTGCAGCCCAGCGGGGCGGAGAATAACAAGTTGACCTTGCCTGGGTATTCCTCAAAAAGACGTATAGCTGGGCTAGCCATTTTCATCTTGAAAAAATTAGTATCTAGGCTGGATATCTGGCCTGGACTAGACGGGCCACAGCCCGCCCAGTTAATACCCTGCTCTCCTCTGAACAACAACGAAATCATCGCCAAGAAGAACTCTGCAGTGCTCACGCCTCAAAAACACAAATACTGCTCGAGCTGCTTGGTCCCAGATGTCGGCCGCACCTTGTGCAATTCTCTCATTTATATTGACTACATAGGTTGACAATGGTGTGGGACCGTGATGTCAGGAAACCAGGAGAAAGCAAAAAAAATATAGTTGTACATAATAAGGAGGCACTTGCGTACGTACAGCTATGGCCCTAGTGGGTCCCTAGTGTCATCAGTCAAAATAAAGTCATCTCCTGAATCTTCATGTTCGTTTACAATGTTAACAATGCTCGGCGCCACGGCGAGCGCAACAACTCGAAGGACAATGGAGAGGGCCTCACGGGCCCTTCGGATGGTTTGATCGATACAACGCCCGCTACTCATTCAGGAAGCCAGGATCATCAGACACCTATGAGCACCTTCGAGAAACTGAGACGGCATGAAACGGTAAGGCCGCGCTTGGGAGCTCTGGTTTATTTCAAACCTGTATTAACATACAAGTGTAATTTACTCGTCATCGGAAACAACGCAATAAATACAGGCGTAATGAAACCGAGGGCCCGAGGTCTGTAAGTAAAACCGGCGGGTTACGCGTGTAATTTGAGAGACCAGTGTATATTTTACGAGCACTGCTATATGGACGACATTACCAGACGATACATGCGTATCATGCCATCCATGGGCAAGGCTGAAACAGAAGCTAACGGCTGGATTAGCAATCATCCGAGTGTTGTTCAGCATTTTTATCGTGTGTCAAGTACTTCTGATATTTTACTAGTCAAAATCGACCAACCAAGCGCCTTCGCCCGAGACCATCTGCTTTAATTTACAAGCGTCAGTTTTACAAGCAGTTTTGGTTTGCAAACAAGGATCCAATCACGACCTAATATCATGAGTTGCTCGGAGGATCATATGGTTTCATGTCTAACCTACCCGACTTGTCATATAGGCTATGAATGAAACATGAGACGATGAACTTCTTAAGCACGGAAACAACAGAAGAGGATGATCTTCTTAACAAGCAAATCACTGGAATTAGATCGACATGCAAAACAATACGAAGCATTATTCTCAGGAGGCACGGTGAATAGCTCGTGATGCCGCATGCCACAACATTCCAAGCTCAACATTGCAATCAAACACAAGGCCTGGCATTACATAGACAATATTCAGAACAAACTCTTAACACAGGAATATCTCAGCAAAGTAACTATTTACTTCTAAACTGAACACAGGAATAGGAAAAACACTCGACGCTGCTCACAGCAAGGGCGTCCCACTCAAAAATATTAAATGCATGTCTTCTGGCTAACAGCAATGAGCAAATTTTGACAAGGTTTTCCAATTCAAATATATTAAACTAACGTGTTCTTGCTAACATCAATGATTAAACTTTGACAAGCTTTTCCCATTCAAAATATGTAATGCCTATGATCGTGGAGTCCTGTCGCTTCTTGCTAACATCAATGATTAAACTTTGACAAGCTTTTCCCATTCAAAATATGTAATGCCTATGATCGTGGAGTCCTGTCGCTTCTTGTACTTGTTTGGACACTTTTTGCCCAGGGCACTCCACGTGTTGTTAAATTGCCAATGGTCTCTGCAAACTAGTCATGTCACCGGTGTCTAATATTTATGGCACCAGCTATAGCAATGGAGGGATTCGGTGCCAAACTAAGAAAAGGTGAAATTGGCACCTCTTTTGGCCTACATAATGGAAGGCCTAATACTCTGTAAAGCTTCTCGGTCATTCCTTCTGTAATGTAGCGCAAACAGTGACTGCTTCTTTCTGCAAAGTGGAACGACCAACTGGACCCAATAATGCAGTAGTTTGCCTTGGACACATTGGCTCCTTTTGTGCAGTTGAACTAAAATCGAAGTCGGAATAAAACCGAGCTTTAATTTTGATATCCCTGTAAGCAACAAAAGGTATAAGGGAAATAATTACTAAGAAATAACGGTTGATGACTTGTACTCCCAGAAGAAAAACATCTACTGATCTACCTTATCTTAATGGGAAACAAAGCAGGAGAGTAGCAATTCTCAATCAGTGTGATTCATTCATATTAACTAAGACATTATCTTAACAATGCCTTGTTTCAACATGTATAAAGAACGAAAAAGCAGAAAAGTATCATTCCTAAAACAATGTGACGGATTCATTTTAACAGAGACATTATCTTAACAATACCTTGGTTAAACATGTAGAAAGAACTACAAAGCAGGATAGTACCATTTTTAAAACACTGTAAGTTTGTAAGTGATATATAATAACAGAGACATTATCTGAACAATACATTTCTTAAACATGTACTCCGGCTGATCCCTAACAGAAATGGTACTCCTGCCGATCCCTAACAAGTGTTTGCAGTTTTGAACTAAGGTTCAGTAGTTAATTCTGAGGAAGGTCGGTACTGACCATTCAAGACCAAGATTTGAAACAACTCATGAGGAAGATCTCAAAGAGATCTCAACACATATATGGAAATCCGGTCTCATTTTGTGCAATTCCACCAAAATTAAGCGAAGCAAAATGTCGCAATAGCAACAAGTTGAATAGATATCCCTATTTTAACAGAGGCAAAAAAGGAATCAATTACTGGCCAATAAAGGAGGATGAAACATGCAGCCACAAAAATGGTAATCCCGCCAATCCCTAACAAGTGCTGCAGTTTTGAACTAAGATTTAGTAGTTAATTAATTCTGAGAGTGGCATTGCTTAATTTTACCAGCGGCATTAGATTAACGAAAAGCATAAACAGTTCCAGGGTAGAGTGGGCGCAACAACAGTATGTGCTTCCGTCTACTTATAAAGGGGGTGATGCAGAGTTTGTTGTAACAAAGCAACAAGCATCATGTATGGGTTGGTCCCATTTTTGTTCACTACTTAATGAGAAAAGACAGCAATACAATAGCTTCAATTCAACATTTATTTAAAACAGTACCAATACAAGTAGCACAAAATCTCAAAGCACACTGCACAATCATGTGGATGAAGGCCTGTACTGACCTTTCATGAGACGAACAACGATAAAATACGAATCTGCCAAACGAATAGGAAATCCAATCTCGTTTAGTGCAGTTGCACTGAAATCAAGCAAAGTGTTTCGTGTAGCGAAGCAAAATGTCGCAATAGCAACAAGTCGAATAGATATCCCTGTTTAAACAGAGGCAAAAAAGGAATCATTTACTGGCTAATAAAGGAGGATGAAACATGTGGCCACAAAAATGGTAATCCCGCCAATCCCTAACAAGTGTTGCAGTTTTGAAATAAGATTCAGTAGTTAATTCTGAGAGTGGCATCAATTACTGGCTTATAAAGGGGGTGATGTTGAATTTGTTGTAACAAAGCAACAAGCATTATGTCTGGGTTGGTCCCATTTTTGTTTGCTACTTAATGGGAAAAGACAGCAATACAATAGCTTCAATTCATCATTTATTTAAAACAGTACCAATACAAGTAGCACAGCATCTCAAAGCACACTGCACAATCATGTGGATGAAGTCCTGTACTGACCTTTCATGAGACGACCAACATAAAATACGATTCTACCAACACGAATAGGAAATCCAATCAAGTTTTGTGCAGTTGCACTGAAATCAAGCAAAGTTGCCGGTGTGACATTTAAGTTTTCTATAACAACAAGTTGAATAGATATCCCTGTTTTAAGAGGCAAAAAAGAAAACAATTACTGGCCAATAAAGGAGGATGAAACATGCGGCCACAAAAAGAAGCATCTACCTTATCTTGATGGAAAACAAAGTATAGACAGTAGCATTTCTAAAACAGTTGCATTGATTGATATTAACAGAGAAATTCTCTTAAAACAGATCAGTAGTTAATTCTGAGAGTGGCATCAATTATTGGCTTATAAAGGGGGTGATGCTGAATTTGTTGTAACAAAGCAAAAAGCATCATGTCTGGGTTGGTCCCATTTTTGTTCACTACTTAATGGGAAAAAACAGTACCAAAACAAGTAGCACAACATCTCAAAGCACACTGCACATCATGTGGTTGAGACCAAGATTTGAAACAACTCGCCACGAAGACTGGAAACAAATCTCGATCTCCTTTTGTGCAGTTCCACAAAAATTAAGCAAAGTCACCGGTGTGACATTCAAGTTGAACTACATAAAACACTCTTAAAACATAAGTGTTTCGAGTAGCGAAGCAAAATGCCGCAATAGCAACAAGTTGAATCGATACCCCTGTTGTCGGTGTCAAAACCGGCGGATCTCGGGTAGGGGGTCCCGAACTGTGCGTCTTGGATCGATGGGTAACAGGAGACAGGGGACACGATGTTTACCTAGGTTCGGGCCCTCTCTATGGAGGTAATACCCTACTTCCTGCTTGATTGATCTTGATGATATGAGTATTACAAGAGTTGATCTACCACAAGATCGTAGAGGCTAAACCCTAGAAGCTAGCCTATGATTATGATTGTGTATGAGATTGTCTATTGACTAGCCTGGCCTCGGTTTATATAATGCACCAGAGGCCTAGGATAACAAGAGTCCTAGCCGAATACACCGGTGGGGAGGAGTCCTTGTCTTGATCGCCAAGTCCATGTGGAATCTTCCTTGTATGCGGCAGCTGCCCGAACTGGCCCATGAGTATACGGCCATGGGGGTCCTCGATCCAATCTAACATATCGGGAGATGACGTGGTGAGTACCCCCTAGTCTAGGACACCGTCAGTAGCCCCCTGAACCGATCTTCAAGTTAGGGACGCTCCTCGATTCTTCCGAACTGTTCTTCATCTTCTGTCGTCGGTCATGAAAACTGGTTCAACAAATCTTCTCATCTTCGATCTTGAGGATCGCCGAAGTGCAGCCGAAGAGTTTACACGTCGGGTATCCGAGGAGCCCCTTTAAGTTTCCGGCCTTTATCAATGCCTTGTTATTTTTATGCCACACCTCGGGTTTTGAAGTTGTTCCCGGGAGGCAGTGTCCTCTTGCGTCCGAGCTCCAACGCCGGACTGCATTCGAGGTATCTTTTGCAGCCGAGCACCAATGCCGGACTACTTCCGAGCTCCAACGCCGAAATGTATCTGAGCTCTAACGCCGGACTGTGTCCAAGCTCCAACGCCGGACTATATCCAAGATATCATAGATTATCTTGGTTCGAAAAGGTTAAAGGAGTTTAGCCGAGCATAATGCCGGAAATGCCCTCTATGGAGCTAGCCGCCAGCGCCCGAGCTTTATGTCGGACTGCTTCCAAGGTGGTGCACCACCTCGACCGCGGGCTGATTTTTTGTGAATATTTTTAACTGGTGCAGTTTATTTCTCTGCCGATGTATATCCAGTAGCCCTCAAGGTGTGTATCAGTCTAAAACCCGAGATGCACCTGAAGGCAAGCATAAAACCGCTGTTCCTAGTAGCCCCTGAGACTCAGGTCGATGCGCGAAATCGGCGTGAGGATCAACTCCTAGCTCGGCAGCATACATAGGAATAAAAACGCAGTGTAATATATTAGAGATAATAGTGATCGGCGAACGGGCCCCTGAGAGAGGGTCTTGAAAATTTGCCGTAATATATTTAGCTTGACGCCGGGTAGGTCCAAATGCTACCTTTTGTTATTCGAAGACACGTTTGCCCATAGTTCGGTCAAGCCGAACACTTGGCAGTTGGAATTTTCTGCATTGAAATAGGCAATGCAGTAGCCCCTGAGACACTGGTCGGGTGGCAACACCAGATCAGGGGATCGATGTGCCCCTTTAATATTTGTAAATAATGAGCGCAAAGCCCAGTAGCCCCCGAGCCTTAATGTGGGCACGGGTGGCCGAATTAAGGATCGATATCCAGAGTAAAATCACAGATTATGTGTAATGATTCTATGTATCCAAGTACTTTACATCATTGTTTTGACTCCATTGTGACCGTTTATCAGTTGAAAGTGGCCCATCGTTGGCTTCTACCCCTTGGTAGATACTACGCAGGGTGTTTCCTCACTAACAAAACAACCCTTAGCCGACGTCTCGGTGTCCGAAGGCGGTTGTGTTAGCGGAAACGAGGCAATCGGATATGCGGGCTTTAAAACTTTCGCTTAGTCATAGGAGCTTTATACTAGGGAAGCTAGCTATGAGCCCCGGGTTAATGTTCGGCGACAGCCGAGGTCAAGCCGTAAACACTCCGACCAATGTTATGAACGGCCCGTCATTTAACAAAGTCATCAGATCGCTGACCAGTTTACGCCTATTGTGACAATCAGTTTTTGGCTTTCTCCACTGAAGTGCTTTACCATGCGAGCTGGAAGCACAATCGCAGTGGTTCTCCGTTTGCACACCTAGCCGAACAAATCGGAACGTAGGGGCAAGCACAGGAGCCGGGCAACCCAACTATTGACCGAAGACACAATTTGAAACCGATGCATATATAGAAATATCTGAGAATGTTTTTGCCGAATCCCTAAAGGTGTCCGGTGTTGCACTGCGAGACTAATGCTGGAAACGCATAAATAGTTTAAAAGTGCCATAGGCTTGAAAAACCCAAAAAACATTAGTGAAAACCTGACGTCCGAACAAGATCAAGTGTTCGGTGCCAATCTGAAAACTGGACTTTAGAAAAAGAAGTGCTTCTATCGTGCTTTAATAGGACACATCCTATCTCAAGACTTCAAGCGGGTCAGCCTACGGCTTCAACCTCCTATCCCGAAGGCGAAGTACTTCTCATTAGGCCAGTTTAGCAAACTAGACTCTAGCGGCTTTTAGAGAGAAATTAAGCTCCCCAGCTAGTGACCACACACTCGTGTCGAAAAAAGGAGTGATAAATAATAATAAAAACTTTGCAACGACTAAGAAGAAAACACTTATTGTAAAACGGCTCAAATAAACTTAAGAGCCCCCAGGTGACTTGGGTAAAAGAATGATTGTATGTATCGAAGTACTTATATCGTATCTTTGTTCACCCGAACTTTAAACGCGTCTTAACCGACTGTTGGCTTCTCCCTCTTCGGTCAAGGACAGAAAAGTGTTATGTACTCCACTTGTCGAGAATATCGACAGTGTTTCCGATAACTAGGCAACCGGGTCATAAGGCTGTAACAGACAAAGCGCGCTCAGGGAACTTATGCTATATTATAGACGAAGTGTAAGAAGCATCTTCGAAGAAAATAGTACCCCCACCATACCTTTCTTCGGTGCTCATTATTACTATGAGACTTGTGCAACAGATTTTTTGTACTCATGAGCTCCGTTGTGTGCCGACCATCATTGAAAACAATAAGAGCGCTAGCTTTCGGCTTCAGCGAGTCTGAGGTTCGGCTCGGATGACCCGATCGTGACAATCGCAGAGGTGCTCCCTTTACTCCCTAGCTGAACAATCGGGAACATAGGGGTAAACACATGAGCGAGGCAACCCAGCTTGCCAATCGCTTAAGTCAATATGGTGCATATTGTGGCGTAATACACGAACAAGGAACGAATCCGTACAAGTATAATCATATGCAAGAGGAAAAGCTTCATAAAGGAAGCCCCCAAGTAAACGGGGTATTTGAATTTGTGTGTCACAAACAAAGTTTGGACAAGGAAAAAATTTTACAAGCAACTTTTTCCCAAAAAAGTACTCCCTCCGTTCCGAATTACTTGTCTTGAATTTGTCTAGATACGAATGTATCTAGACTCATTTTAGTGCTAGATACCTCCGTATCTAGACAAATCTAAGACAAGTAATTCGGAACGGAGGGAGTATAATGCTTGGTCGAGCCGAACACAAGTTAAAAATTTAAAACTTTGAGCATGAAGGCAACTTAGCTGGTTAATGTGTTTGGTATTGATGACGCGGTCCGAGCTTGATGTGGGACAAGGTTCCATCCCCCAAGCCGGTCCCGAGGTGGCGGAGCAAAGAGCTTGGCACTTCGAAGTGGTGACATAGCACGGTGAATGCAGGCCGGCAGAGTGATGCCGAAGTCCCCGGCATGGGGTAATGAAGTGTTGACGAAGCCCCCCGTCCAGCCGAGGTGATGCCAAAGGATATAGTCTGGCTGGATCATTTTTCTGTGCACAAAAAATAGTGCAAACTGGAGATAATAGTAATAATAATAAAAATCGTTGCATAATAAATAATTTATGCAAAGTGAGTAATAAAAGAAATATGGCCTGGCGCCAAAGTCAATGTCGATGCAGGGCGTTAGCGTGATGCGGTAAAGGCGTGGCAAAGCCTGAATTCACCGGTCGGTCCGAGTTTCGGATGCGGCGTTCGCCGGACTATGTACGGAAACTGACCGAACCACCATGCGATCGTCGTTAATGCGGCCACCATTTGATAGACCTGCGTACATATGATGGACAAACCAGAGTAATAATTCCTTGGAAAAAATGAACCCAAACAAGCAAAAAAAATACTAAGATTAATAGCACCTGGTTTATTTGTTGTAGCAATCCGAAGAAAGGTGATTCCCAAAATTGGGACTTGAGCCGCACACCCATTGCCTGATGGGCGATAAGGCGACGGCATGTCGATGCTGGCAAAGGTTGGCTCGCCGAGGCGAAGCCCTCGGTCCAGCTAACGTGACGGAGCTGGTCGGCTTGTGACGCCGAAGTCTCCGGAGTATAGGTTGATGAAGAGATGGCGAAGCCCCCGGTCCAGCCGAGATGTCGAAGCCTCGATGTCAGCCGATGAGTCGAAGTAGGTCGGCGTGATGGACACCGACTTGAAGGAGCAACAATGCGGCCCTGTCGATGCAGGTCGTGGCGTGGCCAATGCCGGATTGATGAAGTGACCGTGCGGCGATGCCGGTGTGCCCGCTCCGGGTAATCCGTAGGGCGGCGATGTTGGTGATGATTTATCCTTTGCGATGCCGAACCCTTGTTCGGCTTGCCGAGATGATGATCCGAAGAAGTTGAGCTCGGCTCAACAAAGTGACGATGTGTGTAGCGCAGGTCGGCAGCCATGGAGCATTATTGCCGGACTGGTTTGACACCAGCATGATGTTGAAGATCATGTTCAAAAGATTTTTAAAGTTAGTGGGATGTGTTCGGGAACAAAACACAATACCCCATACAAAACTTCCTTCAAAAAGGATGTCCGAAATCCCATTCATAAAAAAGACGAACTCGGGTCGGATTCGTTTTCCCGCAGAAAACAGATCCGAAAAATGATACACTGACATTTTGAGGGGTGGTAGATATAGGAATTCCGCAGCCGATCAACGGTTGGATCTTCCAAAGGACGTCCGAGCTTGAAGCTGGACACCACGCCCTAAACTCGTCCAGATTTGACAGGGCTCCGGTATATCGCGGATTGCCAGAGATTCTTCCATCGGAACTCGACAAAATTTCCAGGGTTGTTGTAGACTTAATTCCTCACAATTCCACCGAAGCAATCGTTAAAATGACACTTCAGGAGGCGGTGGCGGCGGACACAAGTTTGCTGTCCAGAAAAACAGCCCGATCGCCCGAGGGCAATGTTGACGTTGAGCACCCGGGCTCCCTGGATGATTCCTCCATGATCTTGATATAGATCGGAGTTGATGTTGATGAAGGCACTCATCCGAACATGATGATCGGAGGTAGAGCGCAGTCCTTGGCCGAACCAAGGTGACCAGTCGAACTGTTGACGAAGATGCCGAAGTCGCAGTTGATCTGTAGGCGAGCCATCGACCTTTTGCCGAACACACAGCGAAGCTCTCAATGAAAGCACCAATGTCGGTGTCAAAACCGGCAGATCTCGGGTAGGGGGTCCCGAACTGTGCGTCTTGGATCGATGGGTAACAGGAGACAGGGGACACGATGTTTACCCAGGTTCGGGCCCTCTCTATGGAGGTAATACCCTACTTCCTGCTTGATTGATCTTGATGATATGAGTATTACAAGAGTTGATCTGCCACGAGATCATAGAGGCTAAACCCTAGAAGCTAGCCTATGATTATGATTGTATATGAGATTGTCTATTGACTAGCCTGGCCTCGGTTTATATAATGCACCAGAGGCCTAGGATAACAGGAGTCCTAACCGAATACGCCGGTGGGGAGGAGTCCTTGTCTTGATCGCCAAGTCTTGTGGAATCTTCCTTGTATGCGGCAGCTGCCCGAACTGGCCCATGAGTATACGGCCATGGGGGTCCTCGATCCAATCTAACAGATCGGGAGATGACGTGGTGAGTACCCCCTAGTCTAGGACACCGTCACCTGTTTTAACAGAGGCAAAAAGGAAACAGTTACTTGCCGATAAAGGAGGATGAAACAAACGGTGATAGAAAGAAGCATCTAACCTATCTTGGATGGAAAACAAAGTAGGACAGTAGCATTTCTAAAACGGTTGCATTGATTCATATTAACAGAGACATTCTCTTGAAACAACATTCGTTAAAAAATGTAATTTACTTTTAACAGTGGCATTGATTCAATTTTCCGGCGGCATTCTTAGATTAACAACAGCAAAATAGCTGCATGGGACATGCCAGCACCATGTGTGTCCACACGTATAAATGGGTGATGCAAAGTATGTAGTCAAGCAACATTTATGCGCTGGTCCCATATTTGTTCTCTTTGAACCTTCTTCCTATGTGAGGGCAACAAATCTAGTTGTGCACAAACTACCCATCCCCCCAGTTTCTTTCCCTTTTCAACAAAGAGATCGGTTCCTTACAGATGTGTGTACTGGGTTACCCCATTTTTCCCTTTTTGACCTACAAAGCGGCTGGATAGCCAGTCTATACTACTTTTTGCCCCTCCTTTCCTCATTGAACCACGTCCTAGATTCTTGCTCCAGCCCACCGCACCCTTCTTTCCTCTTTGAACCAAGACCTAGATTCGACTATAGATCGAAAAAGATCCACATGCAGCTAGAGCAACGACGATTTCAAAGAAACTTATACCTTAGGGTCATAGGGATGTGGCAAGGCATGCGGCGGGAGGCCGGATCTACCCACACTACATACAGCAGCGAGGAAGAAGGGGTCGGTGGCCCTCCCGCACAGGCGCTGGGTGAAAGAGAACAACGCAGCCGGCAGTGGATTGCCTCCCTCGCCGAAGGCGATAGAGTGAACGCTGCACCTCCTCCCCTTCCTGGTGCGACGGGATACGGACGCCTCCTTCACCAGCTGTGAGGGGGGACAGAGAGACTGTGAATATAGCAAACCCTAGCAAATGAACGCTGAGCCTCCAGCGTGTAACATATATGTAGTGCGGCAAGCGTGTGGAGAGTGCAAACCCTAGCGAACAAGCGCTGAGGCTCCCGCTTATATATATATACTACTGTAGTACGGAGTGAGCTCCGGTGCCTTCACTACACCTGCTTTTGGCTGTATGACAGGTGAGCCAGCCACATTTTGGGCCCACCTGTCGTAAATCCAAAGGCAGGTGCACTAAGTCAATGAAGCTGCGTCCATATAGTACTCTCGTGTATACGACTAAAATATGGTGGAGTGGTTTTCTTATTATCTCCATAACAATCGTTTTAAATTGTGTAAGTACGAAACGAAACTCTTTATTTAATCTACAGTGAAGAAAACTAGTACTACTTCCGATGAACTAACGATCCACGCCCACGCGTCCTGGTCGCACTTCCTGTCCTTCACATGTGGAACACTACCCTCCCTTAAGTGAACAACCACACATGCGCCAAATTATCGGAAACGTGTGAGAGTGTGTACAAATAAAGAAATTTAATTTCAATTATCGGAAAGGTTTGATAGTATTACAAAGTTTGACTTCAGTCAAATCTAATATGCGGAGTAAATAAAAATGGAGGGCTACTACGTCCATCCGGGTTTTTAGTCCACACCATTTTTTAAATCAAAGTTAATAGCTGGACAAATAAAATTACAGGGGAGCTGGAGACAAAGTTGTGAGAAGGCTTAGAAATCAATACAAAACTTATGCTCTTAGTACCAATGTCGATCCTTCTTCGAGGAAACATTTGGTTCATAGCCAATTGTGTGATAAAATTGCACCAACGTGAAAGACGACTGCGTCTCCAACGCAACCTAGGTGAACTGACGAAGGATATCATCTTTGTGCGTAACAAGCAAAGAGCACTAATGGAAGTCAGCTTGTTTTTTGTCGAAAATCGATCAGCTTCACCAGCCGACGCAACCCATGAGGCGCAACCATGAGCATCGATAGGTCATTGTGGTGATGCATCATTCATTTGGCATCAAGTTTGGGTGAGGCACCTATGAAGTTCGACAAATCCTCACTATGGTCTGTTTCTTCTCAGTAATCAAGCTCGAGGAAGGAAGAACCACGTGGCAGAGGAAAGCGAGGCGGAACAACAATGGCCATCCAATTTTGTGCAGTTCCACTAAAATTGAGGAAGACATGCCCGGGTATGGAGACACGCATCACTGTTTCCAAAAATATAAAAAAGGGTTAGCAATGACATCTCAATTGTCAATAAGAATTAATGAAAAGTACACCAACAAACAGAAGCATCATAATTATCTTGATGGGAACTAAACCAGGATACCCGAGAAAAAAAGCATTTCTTCATTTAACCAGTGATAGTACTACCACCATATGGACAATGACCGCACAACCACCATGTACTTTTTGTCTAAACAACATGTATACCTCCACCGAGGCAAAAATCAGGACAACTTTTCGAGTGGCATTTCCTCTATAATAGTAGTACTAGTAGGTGATGTTGGACCAGCCGACAAACCCTAGCTACTATGCATGGGGAGCTAGGGAGTAGTCGCATAGAAGAAAACCTACACGCAGCGACCTGGGGAGCTGGACCAGTACAAGAAGTTATACCTCAGGTGGGCGAAATGTCTTTTAGGCGGGCGGGCGGGATCTGCCCACACGACGGCAGCGAACAAGGGTGCGGAGGATCTTCGTCCGCGCCAATGCCGGCTCCGAGAGGACGGTGCGCATCGGCTTCCTCCGTCGCCGACGGCGACAACGTCAATGCTGCACCTCCTCACCTCCCGCAACGGATGGGATTCGGCCGGATCTGTGACCACCGGTGAGGAGAGAGATAGAGTGGACACTGTCATCTTGTTTTGATATGGAGAGGGTTAGAGAGCGAGACGCGAGAAACTCTATCAAACAAGAGGCTATAATGGAGTAAAAAAATCTCTCCATAGCAGTGGTTTTAAATAGGATACGCGCGTTCCCAGAAAAAAGAAACAAAAACTGGCGGACAATTTTATAAGGGTCTGTCTAGGACACATCTAGATGTGACATAGTTATGTCACATATAAGTTGATGTCCACTCTGTTTGTGGTCTTTTCCTAGTTTTTTTGTTTCTTTTTGCTACATTATATACTTGTGGGAGCTTAGATGTGATATCCTTAAATAACATCTAGATGTGAATTAGACAAACTGATTTCCTAACGTACCAAGAAACAAAACTCGATAAAAAACACGCCCCCGCTTTGAGGTTGCGAGAGTCATCGCGCACACACACATAGACATAGACATGCATATCCGTGTTTACGTAAAATTCCATTTCCATCTCCATCTCCAATCATATTTGTCCAACTGGCACATTATTTACGTTGTTAATTATATACGTAGGAATATTAACGTACATCATCTCTTGTTTGCGCACGTCCGGACCGCTGCCACGGCCGGTCCTGACCAACCCGAACCCTCTTCATCACCCGCGCGTGCTTCCCGCCCGAAACGGTCAGTGCCGCATTCATGCCCGGCAGAGCAGACGCAACCTCTCACTGGCGCCGACATTGAAGCGGCGCGCCGGCTGAGAGAGCGTCGCCCGCGCCGCTTCCGGGTGCACGCGGGTGCTCCACGTTCAAAGGTCGCAATAGCCGGCTACAACATGCATGTAAAAAGTTCTTGGGAGTCCGTGCTATAGCTAGTTGTCCTCTCCCAACTCATCAATCTCTTCCGGTAGTACTAGTACTCCATGGCGCGATCCATCGACAAGCAGGCGGGAAAGTTATGGTATACTACTCGGTTTGCGGTGAGTGGCATGCTGAGCGACCGTGTGGGGTCGAGCCATGGAGGAGGGTGAGACACGAACACGATAAACATGATTTAAATATTGGTTTTGCTCGATGGCGCGATCCAACAAAACGAAACGTTGGTTTCTCTCCGTTTCCATTTTTTCTCCGGAAAAATGGAAACTTTTCCACTCCATTTTTGTTCCTATTCCAAGGTTGCCCCGTTACAACATTCCATCAAATACAAAGGAAAACTAACACGTATGCTGATGCATCTCAATGATTCATAGATCATAGCCAATATTTACTTCACAACTAAAGAAAAAAGTTGTGAGAGCGTGTACGAAAGAAAAACTACTGATGGGGTCACTACGACTTAAACCCTAAACCCTAAACATGATTTAATTTCCTGGCCAGGTAGAACCTGTCGAAGGAAAGACGGCTGGCACCCTCGGATCATACGATGCTTTTGTGCAGTTCCACTAAAATCGACCCGAGCATCCCTGATGGAAAAGATATTGAAGAAGTGTGATTAGAATAATAGTACTGGCACTAGTTCATGAGACATAAACTCATCACAAGTAGAAGCCGGTAGAAGTAGAGAAAGATCGACATGGAGATGGAGCTACAACAGTGGAGCAAGCCGGCTCCAAAAGGAAGATGGACTACCTGGGACGTCGGGCTATAGCTAGAAGGGCGGTTGGGACGTGGCATCGGCCCATACCATGGTGACCCCTGATTGGGACGCACCGACTGTGGGTTTTCTCCCTCGCCGATGTCGACCGCGTCTACGCAGAACATTGTTCCCTTCCCCCAGCTGCGAGATCAGGCCCGTCGTTCTATGCTTGTGAAGAGAGCAACCTAAGCAAGCAGGCGGTGGACGTGCAACAGTTAATTCGGTGTCAGATTGCCAGAAGCATACACTATACTACTAGTGCTATTATTGTTCGACTTCCCGAACAGCCAAGCGCAAAGTTTACTAGTACTACTACTATAGTCCATAAAGGTATGTACTATACTAGTACTAGGAACCGGATGGAGGAGCGTCTGCACTCTTATTATAATTTTAAAATGTGATAAAGCAATCTTCAACACATTTGGTTCTCTTCGAGGGTTCTCGCATGTGATAATGGAAGTTGATTGCATGGAACACTCGCCAAAATTCTCCCTTAATTCTGGCTCATATCCTGTTACAAATAGTAGCGCTCAGTAATATTTCCTCTTTTTTTGTTATTCAGCATGTAAACAGGTCAGCAAACCTTGCGGCGCATCTTCGTGCGAACCGTGCTTGCTGCACTTTGAATGTGGCCGAGAGCTGGCTTGATGAAACACCTCGCTTCCTACTTCTTTTTTTGCGGGGTACCTCGCTTCCTAGTGACGAGTGTCTTGGCTGATCGTCCTAAGAATGCTTATATATGAATAAAGCTCTCTCATTTACCCGCAAAAAGATTAAGCCATATTAACCGGAAAGGAGTGAGTATGGTCTAGCACTACTTTTTGGTGTGTCCCGTCAAGTCGCAGAACAAGGAGAAGCTTGCAGGACAAGGTGAAGCTCGCTTATGCCTTTTGACTAATGCAACCTACCCTCGGTGGACATGCATCAGTCCATTTGGTGTCAGATTGTCAGAGGCATACACTGTAGTACCCAACATACGGAGTACCATCAATGTTTGACTTCACGAAGGGGCGAAGAGCCAAGCGCAGTAGTACGCGTACTTGGTTTTGCACCTTCATACTACTCCACCCTTCGTCACAATTTACAGGGTGCGCTTCATTATGATGCATTTCTCTCAATGCATTTCCACCACCAGAGAGACTTTAGACGCGTTTGGTTTAATGCTCAATTAATTAGGGCGTGGTAGCCGCAATCAAGTCCACAATTTTCTCTCCATGTACTGTACTACTACGGAGTGCATGCATGTGTGTACCCGGGGTGGAAGCACTGCATGCATGTGTGTACGCATTATACCCTCTAGTAATAGACGTCATGCTATAACTACCAATGCTATTTTTCAGGCCGATCGCTAGTCGCCTTGGTCCCACATATTTTTTTCTTTTTTCTGAAGTGCGCTGTATAAACAGTGACTGATGGAGTAGTATGAGCGGATTCAAAGAAGAGCGTATTGATGGTTGCTTCTTGAGAGCAACTTACAGTGGGAAAGGTGGGGCTTATGATTTGACTGCTCATTACTCACTATTAATGCGGCGCAACAACCGGGCTGAGTCTCCCATGCGTATGTGCACTACCCCCTCGGTTCTTAAATATACTCTGGAGTATTTGTCTTTCTAGAGATTTCAACGAGTGACTACTCAAATGTTTGTCTTTTTAGAGATTTCAAATGGACTGGCACATACGGATGTATATAGACATATTTTAGAGTGTAGATTCACTCATTTTGCTCCGTATGTAGTCACTTGTTGAAATCTCTGTTAAGACGAATAGAATATTTAGGAACGGAGGGAGTACGCATACGAAGCAAAATGAGTGAATCTACACTCTAAAATATGCCCGTTTGAAATTTCTAAAAAGATAAATATTTAGGAACGAAGGAGTATAATTTTGTGCATGGCACATGTACCCGGATGATGAAGAGGCTTCTGGCAATGCTATCAAGCTTCCATCATTTGTTTACATAATTGACGTACTATACAAATAATTTTCCAGCGACATGAAATTGTACAATGGTGTGAGCTTTCAGCTTTTGTTTCGCGTGTCTTGCCATCGATGCTCGTTCGGAAACAATAAAAAACTAACTTCCTTGCTAATGCATGTCAATTATTAGCAGATTAGAGCTAATAATTACATCATAACTGAAGACAAAGTTGTGAGAAGGTGTTAAATTAAAATTGATCCATGCTTTCATTGGCAGCAACGTCCCCCCAGCTCTGTCTAAATCAACAAAGCATGTTGGGAAAAAAAGTAGCTGTCTGGAGCATGCAACATTCCGATCATTTTGTGCAGTTCCACTAAAATAGAGCTGAGCGTCTCTGTTCCAAAGATATCAAGTGTGATTACGATAATAGAGGACTGCTGATGAAACAATAAACACACAAATAGAAGCCGATCACCTTTGCAGTCTCTCTTAAGACTAACTAGTTGGAGAAGATTAGGCTCGGAGTTGGATGAGGAGGATAGAGAAAAACCAATCTCCCTTTGTGCAGTCGCACTGAAATGTAGAGACGTTGCCCGTGTGACATTTTAGTACAACTGCACAAAACACTCTTAAGAAAAAAGTGATTTGTGCAGTTCACCAAAAGGTCGCAATAGCAACGAGGTGAAATGGATAGCCCTGTTTGCAAAAAAGAGGTAGAAAGGAAACAATTACTAGCCAATAACAGTTGATGACACATGCGATGACAAAAAATAAGCATATTCCTTGTCCTAAGGGAAGATAACAACACGGTTGTGTTTGTCTAAATCGGTGTGAGGACGAGAATGCAATATGGAAAGTACGCTGGATGAGCTATGTTTTGGGCAAAGAACTATGGAAGATCCACATGCAGCGACGTGGGAAAACGGGTAGTGGAGCAAGGCTGGAGGGGATACCTGGAGGTCGTCGGGATGTAACTAGGTGAGCGGCGGCGGGCGGAATCTGCGAGCAGGTGGCGTAGGCCCTGCCGCGCCGGAGCTTGGTCAGAGAGAACAACGTGTACCGCAGATCGGGACGTGCTGCCTCGGTGCCGTCGAACGGAGAAACGATGCACTTCCTCCCTTTCCCCCGGCGGACGGGATGCGGCCGGATCAGTGACCAACGGTGAGAGAGAGAGGCCACCGCACTCCATTTCCCCTGGCGGACGGGATGCGGCCGGATCAGTGACCAACGGTGAGAGAGAGAGAGAGGGGACACCGCACTCCCTTTCCCCCGGCGGACGGGATGCGGCCGGATCAGTGACCAACGGTGAGCGAGAGAGAGGCCACCAGAGCCTTGTGTGAGATACTCTGAAGAGCGGACTACCTTTTCCTCCATAAAAATCGTTTTATATTCTGTGTACGTGCCATTCAGCGCTATAACTTTATTTAAAAATAACGCGGCAACGCGTCAAGTCAAACTTTGTTTCGTGCACGCGTGGTACACGACCTCCATAGGTAAACAACCGCTACAGGCGTTCAAATTAGCACGTGGGCTGCCACTTCGTAAAGAAATGAGCTCCACCGTGTACCCGCGCGGGTGTGGCTGGGCACGAAGTGTGAGTACGTGCACGGTGCACCTATTCTCTTCTTGTATACGTACACCACCTACGTGGGGTTGTGTGAGAGAGATACAAACCTAGAGAGATATAGTGTGTGGGTTCTTGAGAGTTTTTTTTTGTGGGGGGGGGGGGGGCGTCAATCAAAAAATTTAACATATGCAATTTGTGTGAAATAGAGTCCTGGATATAACATATGTATAGAGGGGGCGATCCACGAGAAGAGAGTGGAGGTATCATCGGCTTGAGGTGTCCATAGAATCGAAGAGAGGGATGATGTGTGTGTGTGTGTGTGTGCGCGCGCGCGCGCGATCGATAAAGAGTGCCATCAAATTTGTGTGTGCCCACGTCAAAGATATAGAGTGGCTGGCCTACTGGAACGTGAGATGGGACATGTGCAGTTTGTCTCTGTGGCATGGATACCTACCTGCAGCGCTCGACTATCGGTGTGTGGTGGGGGAAGAGGGAGGCTCAATTAACTATAGAGGTACAATGGCTGGTATATGTGTGGAGGAGGAGAGAGGCCTACCTCATGTATTAAGGAGATCGATCTGCCTCATGTATTAAGGGAGATCGATCGGCATCCATGCATATGTGCAGGAGATGAATAAGGTTGGGAGAGAGACAGAGCTAGATTGTTGGAGGGGGTGGTAGTGGAGTTGCTTCTAACAAATGGTGGGATAGGCTTGCTAGACAAACGGAGGGCATGCCCGCAATGTCAATAAGAGAGGAGATGGCTGCTTGTTGTCTGTGCACGTGCGTGTGAGAGACGGGTCAGGAGGCATGCACAAATGATGAGGGGGGGCGATGTGGCTGTGGTAAGCAGACGTAACTACATAGGAAGATCAATCGCCCTTTGTAAGAGAAAGGAGAGACATAACTTGTGAGGTACGTCGATCGGTGGGGGGTAGTTAAAGTCGATCTAGGTATATGTTGGGAGATCGATCGGTATACATGCATGTGTGTGTTAGAAGCAAATGAGGCACGAGGAGAAGGATAGAGAGAGAGGGATCCATGTAGGAGGTGGTACGAGAGGCATACTATATCGAGGGGGAGGAGTGTGCGAGTACGAGAAAGATGAAAAGAGTGGTGGGAGTGAGGCATGGACGGTGACAAGAGAATAGGGGAAGCTTGTGTTTGTGCTAGGCACACCTGGCTAGAGAGGCATATCGATCGATGTGTGCCGTAAAGAAGGAGCTGGGGGGCCTACACACACCGTGGGTGAACGACCTAAAGTAAAAAGACGAATTTGCGCGATGGAGCTAGAGAATGCTGAGGGAGGGTGAGAGGGATGCGGGCGTGTGCATGCACAAGAGAAAGTTAGCGCTAGCTACAAAGATAATAGGGTTGTGTGGGTGTAAAAGACGAATAGAGATCATATATACTTCATTATAAAAAGTGAATTCGGATATTTGAAGAATTTATCATAGTGTTTCAAACCGACGGATGTGTGAATATATATAACGATGATACACATGGTGTGGTTATGAACATGGTATACTACATTTAATATATTTTATCTCTACTCTTATAAAAAACGAAGTTGTTGATGATGGTGTGCCTGCCATCCTGCATTATAGGCCGTCTGATTTATATCTGGCGGATAGCAAGGAAACTATGATGGTTGAAGTTGGCAACAATCATGATTGTAGATTCTTATTGAAATAGAGAAATGAATTCAAATTTAGTTCAAATTGCAGCGGTAGTATAGACATTTGTAATGCACTAAAATGTTGGTATGAGTAGGTTACATGCATTATATAGCAAGCGAAAAAATTTAATCAGACATAACATGGATTCATACTCCCTCCTTCCATCTATATAGGGCGTAATGAGATTTTTAAGACCGCCTTTGACTATTGACAAGCTTAATAGTACATGACATGCACAATGTGAAAATTATATCATTGAAAGAACCTTTCACAAACGAATTTAACGGTGTGCTTTGTGTAAGTTGCATGTCATATATCATTGCTCTAATATTTGGTCAAAGTTAGCATCAAAAAATGCATTAGGCCCTATATAGATGGAAGGAGGGAGTAGCTTTGAATAACATTTGTATAGTAAAATGGGGCAAGACTCTCTCTTTGTGTGGTGTGAATAGTTTTATTTTTTTCGTTTTCTTTTTTGTTGAGGGAAGTGCGAATTGATTTGGTACGTACAAGTACAATATTACTACATGTTAGGCTTGTCCCTAAAATTCAACCCGCGTCTTGTTATATCCCGAAAATTCAGATATCGTGCTCCCAAAACTGGCGCCTTCACAACCCGCGCCTTACTATCCCGAAATTACAACGCGCGTGAAAACTCCCTCCAGCTGCCAAATCCCGACACGCGAAATCCCCCTTCTAACCCTGAGCCGAAAGGGCCGCTAGTTCAAATTGGTGGGGGTACTTTTGTAACACACCCTACATTTTGGACAAGCGCGTTCCTAAGTCATGCTTCACCCCCTCCCATCGCCCCCTTTCCGCCATTCGAAATCCTAGGACGCCATAACCTCTCCGCTCCAGCCGCGAAACCCCACCCTCCTCTGTCTGCCACGTCACCGCTGCCCAACCGGAGCCTCTTCCCCGACGACGTCGTCCACCGCAATAGCTCGACGTCCCTCGTCCACCTCCCCGGATGAGGATCCGTCGTCCTTCTTGCCTTCCCACCGGTTCAGCCGCCCATCCTCCACCTCCAATGAGCTGCTCCGACAATCGCCTCGTCTATCACGGCTGCTCCATCCCCACAGCGCCGCCTTAACCTGCTCCACCGAAACCGTAGCATCCTCACCGACTCCTCGGACGAAGCCGAGGCCTACTCGGCGCCACCAAAGAGGTTGTACACTCATCGCATCACACCTTCTCCTTAACTCGACCTCCCGGCACCGACGGTGCTCCATCCCGCACCCCCATGGAGTGGCTACCTTGAAGTCGGTGCCGCGGGCGACATCTCCACGGCGGATCTCCCCCAGTGCGAGGCCCCTTCGGCGGCGGTGTCCATACCAGCCAGATCTGCTGCTGCTGCTCCGGCTCTCGCTCGATCGCTCGCTCGCCCAGCTACTGCTGCTGCTCTCCCCCTCGCTCGTGCTGCTGCTCTGCTCCGATTAAGCCACACTTCAGTCGACTGAATCGACTTTTGGGTCAATCGATTTTCAAGGGTTGGGGGGCTCGCCGGAGTTAAGGAAGAACCACCCGCAGTGAGGACGGGGGCTCGCCGGAGAGGTACCCCACTATCTATCTTAGGGTTAAGGGTGGGGGGCGGGGGGGGGGGCCTAGAGGGCTAGCCGGGGCAGCGGTGGCGAGTTGTTTCGGGGCGGCGAGGCGGCGCTGGGGCCGGCGGTTCGGCCGGAGGTGGCTGGCGGCTCAGGGGGTGCAGGTTGAAGATGAACTGCAGGCCCTCCCTAAACTACATGTCAAGTGCCTCTCTGCTACCATTGCATTCAGTTTCGATAGTAGCATTCAGATTCCACAGTAAATTTCAGCTTCGACAGTTAAGTTCAGAGTCAACAGTTTTTACCTCATCTGTTGTAGTCAGGTGGTTTTTGGTGATGTTAATTTTACATCCATTATACATCATCTATTGGAGATGCTATTAGAATCCCACTTGAGATTGACGATGTCTGTCTTGTGCTGCTTCAGCCTTGACGTCTTACGGCTCACCGGAGCTGCTCCAACGATAGAACGATCCATCACAACAGAGCAGTGCCCTGAACACCGTCTACAGATTCCTCAGATCTTCCTCCACACCTCCGACAGCCACCTCTGCCTCAACTGCTTCAGCGACCAACCCAATGATGCTGAGGTCAACACGGCTACGGCAAAGAGGTTGTATACTTGTTGCATCACTTATTACTATACATTCACGTCGATCCATTAGGGCTATTTTGGTTCAACGGAAAAACATCGATCCACTGGTTGCTACCATCACTCTAAATTTCTGCATGTTCTCCTTACATAATCTCACCATATTTTTTTTCGTATGCATGTCAGATATTGTACACAGTCATGCTGAACATGTAGAGAAAAAGAGAAGAGTTTTGCGCGGCAATACAGTGTCATGCAGACATCGCTCCATGGTGGGTTGAATGGAAAACCCTCCCCACCCCTCTCCAGATTGTAATCCAGAGGAAGATATCTGTTCTGAGGCGGATTCGGACGCTGCTGACCACTCCTATTTACCCCCCAAGGTGTTTGATCTACCTTGGCATGATGATGTTAGTCATATCATGCATATGTTGCCCTGCAGTGCCTACTTTTGACATCATATATATTAGACATGTTCTGTAATGCCACCTGTTTAGTTTCTATATCATATATGGGAATTATGCAGTCTCATGTCTTTTAGCCAGCTATAATATATGTGAAATGTGCAATGCCATCCTGTTTAACCAGGCATCATATATTTGAATGATATCTTGCCCATCCTTTTCTTCATTACATTTCCATTTGTCGACAATGTTTGTACATTAAACTACTCATCCTGTGAATCAGCCATTTGGGTGGGAGATGGAAAAATCTGTAGTGAAAACAAGGCCTTCAGAGCAGACAGTGCTACCTGTCGAAGCAGATCTCTTGTTGGGTCCCAATAGCTCCTCAGAGATGGATTCAGAGACAGATGACCAGTCCTATTCCCCCACTGAGGTGTATGCTCTACCTTGGCACGGTTATACTGCTCATATCATGCATACGGTGTCTTGCATTGCATAGTTTAGACATCATATACACAATATTCAACACCATGTTCTTAGTTCAGACATCATATCGAATGCCCTCTGTTTAGCATATAAATCACATATGTGAACTAAATGATGCGATCCTGATTACTTAGATAACATGTAGGTGAATTATGTCATGCGATCCTGTTTAGTTATTCATCATATCTTTGAATTATGTTATGCTATGCTATCCAGTTTAGATAGACATCATATATGTGATATGTCATGCTATCCGTTTTAGTTAAACAATATACATGTCAACTATTTCATGCCCTCTTTTTTCCACACTATCTATTGCATCTGTCTCTCATACAATGTCTGTACATTCAACTATGTTTCCTGTTTATCAGCCATTTGAATTGGAGCGGGTGATGCCAGTATCTAGCGGACTAAAAACACGGTCTTCAAATAAAACAGTGCTACCTCTTGGTGGAGATAGCACCCCGGTTGTACATGCACAAGAACCAGCCCTACCACACATAACCCAAACTCTCGCAGATTGTACCCCTACTACGATGGACAGAGAACCAGCTTCACCCAATCTAACCCCAACCCCAGCCGATAGTAACCTAGTTCCTGTTGACACAACACCATCTCCACCACAGAGCTCCCAAACAAGAGCAGTTAGTAAGGCAGCTCCAGTGCCCAAAGGGCCAGTACTATCACGGCGAACCCCAACTCCACCAGTTAGTACGCCTATTCCTGTGGAGGAAGCACAACCAGCTAGTCGTAGTTTAGCATCTATTGCATTTGATGTTGTTAAATCGTATGTGCGTCATCTTGGAAATATTATACTGAAGATGAAAGAAAATGCCAGTTGCAGGTGTTTGTCCATGAGTTATGTGTAATTAATGTTATTCATGGCAATTACTTTGCTTCGTCCCATACATCCTACCTCCATGATGGTTATAATACAGCAAATTTTCCCATTTCTCTCTATAGAGAAGGACCGATTTGGAAACTCAGGATGAGGTAACCTATGCTAATACCTCTGCTATCTTCAAGAATGCTTGGTTGCAGTATCGGAATTACCTGAAGAAAACGTACTTCACCGGCAAAGAAACTCATCAAATTCCCTTACGTTCTCTTGAGACACATTTACTGGACGATGACTGGGAACGCCTTGTTCTGTACTGGTCCCGAACCAAGAATGTGGTAAGGTCTATGAGCTCATTTTCTATTTTTAAGTATTATATTCTTGCGTCTTACTGTACTCTGTTCATGTAGAACAAGTGCCAAACCTGAAGAACAACTGTTCTAATTTAAGATTCCATTGCTACCATAGGACATAGATATATGTTTGTTTGATGCTTTTATTATGTACTAGTACTTGGCAATAGAAGACTTGGTAGTTTAATCCTGTCCACCTTACTAATGAACTGGTTCACCAAAATGAGTTTCATATACTAGTACATGCTAAACTTGTTATGTGTCTGCTTGTTTCTTCTTTTAGAATGCTGACAGAATATTGGGGAAGAGTGCCTTATTAAGAAACGGTAAAGGAAGTAATGCAGATAAGGTTCAGGATAGTGACACATCCTGTCTTGGTTGAGTGTTGGAGTTACTGGCCACTACCGCCTGCACAAGCTTTTCAAACTCACTGTCTGGATCAGTTCGGTTTCTTGAGTCTCAACTACAAGCTGAAAGACATCGATCAGCTGTGCTGCGACAAGAAGCGGAAGGACTGCGGAAGTCCCTGGAGCATTCAGATGCATACTTTCTGGTGCAACAGCAAGCATTGGAGGATTTTAGCGGCAAACAGGACAAAGCTAATCAGCTTGCTAAGCTTATTGCCAGCATGGTGGATACCCAGGATAACATTTCTTGAGCTCTTCTGAAGTTGTTTTAGTTATGCTCTTGTTTTGCTGTCGTGTTTATTTGCACTAGTGGCCAATTTTGATGGCCAGTGTATATGATATGCTGCTTTGTTCCCTATATTTGCACTGGTGGCGAACTTTGATGCCCAGTGGATGTAATATGTGTAATAGCCGTGATAGCCTAGCGTTAGTTGCTTGCTTATTTATTTCCTTGTTGTCTTGTTTATTTGTTTGCTTGTAGTCATTGCAGTTCTTTTTCCGCGGTTAACTAGTGGCTGCAATAACCTATTTTTTAAAACTAGGCCACAATAACCATGGGCTAATATTTACTGTAGTGATACTGGGCCTCCTACGGGCCGTAGAAATAGTGGGCCTTCTACGGGTCGTAGAAATAGTAGGCCTTCTACGGGCCGTAGAAACAATGGGCCTTCTACGGGTCGTATCATCAATGGGCCTTATACGGGCCGTATGATCGATTGGCCAAACATGGGCCAATAACAGGCCGCATTATGGCCGTAAACGGGCTAGAGTTGGAATCGTCCGTTCATGGGCCGACCGTAACGGGCCATCATTAATAGGCTGTATTTGATGACGCTATGAAAACGGCCCAACGTATTAACGGACCACAAACGGGCAGACTATAACCACGAGCTGAATTTGGCCCATAAGTAGAAAATGACAGTAACGGGCCGTAAGTAAATGAATGCTGGAAATGAGCCCAAGAATAAATGGGCTCTGAGAAGTCCGAAAGATAACATGGGCTGGAAACGGCCCAATGGAATAATGGGCCGTTAATGGGTATAAAGTGATACACTGTTCATTACAGGCCAGTTTCACCACGGGCCGTTAATGGGTGTAAAGTGATACACTGTTCATTACAGGCCAGTTCACCACGGGCCGTTAATAGGCCAAGAGTTACATAGGGCCTCATATGGGCCGAAAGACGTCATGGGCCATAAGTGAAAATGGGCTGGAATCATATTGGATGGCCCAGATGATGCTACTGGGCCAAATTTGGATAGGGCGTAACGGGCCTTGGGTTAGCGGGTTGTAAATGGGCTATATGCGAATAGGTCGTTAACAGGCTTTCCATGGGCCGGCCCGCCACCTTTTGACCAAGTCAAACGGGCCGGCCTTTTCACAGGAATGGGCCTCTGTTGGGTCGTGCCACGTGTCGACGTATAATAGGCTCCTATCTGACCCACTGACGAGCTGACACGTGTTTCATCTGGCCAATAAGAATTTTCCACGTGGAAATTTCCCATTGATCGGGGTTGTTAACGGGTTATCGTATCCAAAACCCGACCCGATAGCTTAACAGCGTTCCGTTACGGTGGATGCCACGTGTCGGCCACCCTTGACGAAAGCACTTCTATGACGCGCGATTTATTGTCATGGAAGTGGACACTTCCGTGATGATAATTTTGGTAATGTCATGGAACACTTCTACGACAACACAAGTATGACTATCTTGATTCTGTAATAAATTTGTCATGGATGTACATGCATGACAAAAACCACGACCTACTATGACAAACACGTATCATCACGGAAGTGTATTTTTTTGTAGTGCTGTGATTTCGATGCCCACAGGGAAATGAGATATGTATGCGTGTGAGAGAGATTGCACAATTCATTCACGTACCACTGTCTAGCAATCGTGGACGTGCATCGCTTGAATATAAATCAATATCTACTTCGTATCGGGGCCAAAGGTACAATATTGATTCAACGCTATAAAGATTGGACACTCACATATCACATTTTTTTCTATTTAAATAAACCTTTTCAGTTGTGCATGCCAAAATTACAGTGATGTTTCTTCAAACAACTAATGTAGCTATCATGTACATGCACCATTGTTACTCTTGCATTCAAAATCATTAGTCTTGGATGATTTAAGGTTCTATTATGAAGTAATATATGTAATATTCATATATTAATTCAACTGCTACGCAATTTGTGAACTGGAAGCTATGTAATCATATGAGGTAACACTTTTAAGTAGCAGACTACAATATCCATTTCTTTTTGTGCGCCTCTACACTAACACGGCAATGCATTATGTTTAAAGTAGATAACCAATTGCACTAAATTATCTATTTGCACGAGAAATACATAGGCTGAGCGTTTGATCCCTTTTTTGTGAACGCGCCACTACACCCGTACGATTGGCCGCACCCGTCTGAACATCCAAGTTATCGGCGCATCATCCCGAGTTATTGTCTTTTTCTGGGGTGGACTTCACACCAGTTATTAACTACTGTCGCGTGCCTCGTGTACACAGTCTCGCATGACCTTCCCGCTAGCACGATCCAAAATTAGTTGAAACTGGATACGAACGATCCTGCGGGCGGCAAAATCTCCCGCCTCCTTCTAATATTTCCGCCACCTTAGTCTTTAGCATGCGAAATTCCCCTTTTGTCCTTGGTGCACGGAGACCTACAGTTACAATACCGCCCTCATCTACATAATAGGTCGGGGCTGCTTTGGTAACTTCCGGTTCCCCCCACTACACGACACCCCCATTTCCTCTCCCCCTCCCACAAAAACGACTAACTCCACAGCACCAGAGCATCTCACATCACGCCGTCCGTACTTCATCGGCCTTTCTCCCCTTCCCTCTCGAAACCCTAGACTGCTCATCCATAGGCGTACCAAAGCCCATTCACTGCCAGCGGCGTCCACCTCACTGGATCTGCTTCTGCGACCGCATCTACCCCTCCCACCTCCCCTAGAAACAAGTAGACTGCTCGTCCACCACTGTACCACAGCCCATTCAGTGCCGGCCTTGTCCACGACGCTGGATCTGCTTCGCCAGTACTCCCGTCAACGACAGCGCATCTGTAGCGGCTCATTCATACTCCCCACCGGAGACGCTTCGTCCACACCCCTCGGAGCCGCCCCACTGACGCCCCCATCGACTGCCACTGATCCTCTTCGCCGACACCTTCCTCAACCCTATCGGAGCCGCTTCGCCGACACCATCGTCAACCCCACCGGAGTAGCTTCACCTATACCATTTTCAACCCTATCGGGGCCGCTTTGCCAACTCACAAGTCCACGGCCTCAGATCCTCTTCCTCGCACCCTCATCCAACCTACCGAAGCAGCTTCTGATGCCCCATCCATGGCAGCAGATCCGCATCGTCGACACCATCCTTAACCCAACCACCAGAGCAGCTTCACCTATGCCCTCGTCCATGGCCACAGATCCACTTCGCCCACATCGTAGTCCACCCTACCGGAGCCGCTCCACAAACACCCTACTCGACGGTTCTAGATCTCCTTATCGGACCCCGACAGCCAGCGCGGCGTCATCACCCTTGATGTTTCTAACCTGATTCCCACCGTCTGGCAAGATGCCAAGCACCCGCCACGGCCTAGGTACTTGTCACCTTTAAACCCGTCCAGCATCACCTGCCCGATGTACTTCAAATATACTAACAGGTCACCGTTACCTATTATGCAGCTGGCAAAAACTACAAGGACGATGTTTCTTCTGGATCTAATAGCTTGGCCAACCAAGATCCTGGACCGAGGCATTGCTATGATCTTGTAAGCGTGTCTCTCTCTCTCTTGTATTGTTTTGTGCCTGCCAGCGTGCTTTGCTAGGATTTTCGACCAGTAATCCCTTTGTGCAGACAATGATTTCTACTATTGGCTGCTAAATTAGATATGTAGATGTCATACATGATACCACCTCGTACCTCCGTTCCTAAATATAAGTCTTTCTAGAGATTCCACTATAGGCTACATACGGAGCAAAATGAGTGAATCTACACTCGAAAATGCATCTATATACATCTGTATGTGGTCCATACTGGAATCACTACATAGACATATATTTAGGAACAGAGGCAGTACATTACAAAAAATCGTAGGTGGCATGTAGGAATTCCAGTACACTACATTAGGCTCCCTTAGAGTGCCTGCTAGTCCAGCACACAGAGTCATGGCTAGTTTGTGCTACGCACACAATCATTAATTGGTGGTTTAAATATGCGCAAGGGATATGCAATGTATTATCATGTAGAGATGTCTGAAATTAGCCATGTCAACTTGCAGATAGGGTTACACAATGAAAAAGTACAAGATGTATGTGGCAATTTCATGGAACATCGCAAAAAAGGAGAGCCAGCGGTGAGCCTATACAGTGTGCTATGGTACGTCACTCCTCCATTGCAATCATCGTGACATGTTATTTGTATGTCAGTTCTATTGGCCAAGTTTCTTAGGGACAGTTATTACGAGTTATCCTAAGAAAATAAGCACCTGTGACTATAAGCTCCATGTAATAAGCCAACCAGTTCTTTTCATTGCGTTTTCAGCTTATCTTTGGTATGATCAGTGGAAAGTCTAGATTGCATTATATTTTTTTCATTTTGCTGCCCATATGGAAATTAATTTAACTTGCAAACATCACAAATTGAACCCAGTGAAGTAATTAATATGATAGGAAAACAGACCATCACTATTTGCTCAAAATGCAAATACAAAGATACCATCTACTTGGAACAATCTACTTTGGTCAATGTTTTCCATAGAGATCCCATTGTCTAATTTAAATGAAAAACGCATGAACCACATTTAAATGAAGAACAATTATTTATTGAAATTCGATAGTCCAAGTGGCTGGTTATTATCATATAGCAGCACCACCTGAAAGCATCATATAGCAGCAGCAACTCATAGCAACTCATCATACAGCAGCAGCAGTGTGCAATTCATCATATACCAGCAACAGCTCATAGCAATTCATCATATAGCAGCACCAGGAGCAGCTCATAGCAATTCATCATATAGCAGCAGCAGGAGTAGCTCATAGCAATTCATCATATAGTAGCAGTAGAAGCAGCTCATAGCAATTCATCATATAGCATCAGCAGGTGCAGCTCATAGCAATTCATCATACAGCAGCAGCAGGAGCAGCTTATATCAACTCATCATATAGCAGCAACAGCTCATAGCAATTCATCATATAGCAGCAACAATAGCTCATAGCAATTCATCATATAGCAGCAGGAGCTCATAGCAATTCATCATATAGCAGCAGCAGGAGCAGCTCATAGCAATGCATCATATAGCAGCAGCAGAAGCAGCTCATAGTAATTCATCGTATAGTGGATCAGAATGAAAATTTGGCAAAAAAAATCAGAGGAGATCCTCACCTTGTTGGATGAGCTCATCCTTCAATAGCACCTCAAGGCCACGGCCTGGGAGGTGGGGATGGGGAATAAGGTGCCTTCTGCCGCAGTGTGGCATCAGCCATAGTTGTGCAGCGCCTGCCGGAGTAGTGCGTTGGACGAACCACAGTGGAGCAGCTGCTGGAGACCTTGAGAATGAGGGGCGGCGCCAGAGGGAGAAGCAGGGAGATTTTCCCCTACCCGTCGGACATGTAGCCTAGCTGGATAGAGCATCGTCAAGGACCAGGCTAGATGGGACCAGTGGCGACGACTTGCTGGAGGAACCCTAGTGCCGCAGGCAGGGGATCAAGGTAGAGGGAAAGGGGAGAGGAGATGCAAGCGGGCAGGGCAATGAACACTTGCGTGTTTGTTTTTACTTGAGGGTGAGGTGTGACGCGGGCGTCACCAATTGCATTTTGAGTGTAATATAGGCAGACAACAGAGTCATTTCACTATTCCCCTTCCCTTCAATTTTTAATGAGGTTCTACCCGAAACACCCCCCCTCCAAAGCAAAATTAGTTAAGCCCAAGCCCATAACTCAAAAATGACTTCTTTGCATCTTTTATGGCTTATTTTGACAATAAGCCCTGAAAAGGCGGAATAGAACTGGCCCTTAACCTGCAATTCAATTGTGCGTGCAATGATGAATCACTCCTGCCTGCTATAGTGTACATTTAGGCATCATCATATATGGCATAACCTAATACATGTGCATTACATTGTAGAATCTGGAATATGCAATGTTTATGTTAGTTCATACATTGCACATGATGTTTAAATGCCCCTTAAATCTAGTCAGTAAAGTGAAGGTCTTTAAGCCTCCTTTGCTTCTTTTCTTGATATGTAAGATTTGCTCACACATCTGTTCAATTGTTTGCATCAGCCAGCCATACTAGGACTGTTTGCTTTGATTACTTGCTGTTCTTGACCTAACACTCTAACAGAGATTGTCAACAATTTAAACACTAAGGGCTGCTATAGTGGGGCCTTTTCTAACTCATAGGTGACATAAAGGTTTGGCTGTACACTAAAGTAGGCTCTCCAAGAGTACCTGGAGGTCCAGTTCGAAGGTATGCCTAGTTTTTACATAGTGCAGACATAGCAAATGCTCATTTCATTGTGTGCAAGTACAAGAGATGCGGCATGTCTCATTATGTGGTGTTGTTTTGTTATAATCTCATCCGTTTGTGTTCACAGACTGGAAAGTATGCATATTTATCTTCCAAGGAGACGAGTAACTAGTTTGTGTCACCTTGCAGAGGGGGTGCAATGAAGATAAGATTGAGGATTTCCAAGTACAAGATGTTAGGAAGGAGCCTTGCAAGAGAAGTAGGAGCTGCGCTGAGCCTCTTCAACCTGTTAAGGTAAGTCACTGTATCCAACTCAACATTTCAATTCCTTGTTTGTTTCAGGCATAGTTAATTTGCTCTTTTCAATTGCTTTATTTGTCCTCAGTTAATGAGATGCCCAAAGAATGATGCCTGATGTTGGGTACTTGTATAACTATTAGTTGACATAATTAAAGGCCTTACCATTTAATTACTCTGTCGAAGTGTGCCTGAAGCTTTGAAGTCTATTAACCAACTATTATTGCATGAGGCTCACAATCTAGTTTATAAGGCTAATGATTGCATAGTTTTGCTTGCTGTAGTATGTTTGTATGAAACCCTCTGTTGTTCATTATGCTCCCTAAGACTTTAATTGAGCTACAGAATGGCCAACAGCTTGCTTACTTCTACGCAACGTGCTGTCTAAATTTGTAACTTGTCTGTGTTTTGGATTAGGCCCCAACATCATGCTCCTCTAGTGAGCTAAGAGAGATTTCTGTATGCAGGCTGCACAAACTCCTTTTTTATAATTTTTAAAATATCACCTGCTTATGCTTCATGACGTGTAACATTATTGTTAGTACTGTTTTGCCATGTACAAAATAGTCTATCTTGCTCGCTTCACTGTTGTAACTATATTTTTGCCTTAGTCATGTGTACTTACAGAAACATTTCAGGATGAAGTGACATCAACACAAAGATCTATGAGCAGTGCGGCATGGCCATTACCGAATGATTATGGATTGGAATTGGAATGTGCTGATGTTCTCGAGCATCAACTAGAGGTGGCAAGACAATGTGTACATGATTCTGAACGTACAATCAACAAGTTGAGACTGGACATGCAGGTATTAGATGCAGGAGTCAGAGAAATGAAACAAGACACTGAGGTAACAACGAAGGAATTGGAGATTTTGTAGACTGAAATTTGTGCTATCTAAATCCAGCCAATCCTATTTTCTGAAGAGATTATAGTTCAAATGGTAAGTTATGTTGATGCGCGTCCATGATGTATGAGCTATATTTGCCCAGTGTATGTAATTTGATGTTTGTGTATGCTTTATTATCACTGTGACGAACCATAATGCCTAGTGGGTATAATTGGTAGTAATTTCTTTATTGTATAGTGCAGGATTATTCTACGTTTCTATGCCTTAGTCTCTTTATTGTATAGTGTATGTTTTTTAGAGGTGATAGTATAGAGTAGGATAATTCTTTGAATATGTTATATCGTTCAAACGGGGGCCAACTCGCCCAAACGTTGTACTTACCATGGCCCTCCACAGGTCGTATGATCCATGGGCCATCTGCGGGACAGACGATCCATTGCCTTCTATGGCCGTCGGATCCATGGGCCTTCTATGGGCTGTCGGATCCATGGGCCTTCTATCGGCTGTCGGATCTATGGGCCTTCTATGGGCCATCGGATCCATGGGCCTTCTATGGACCGTCGGATCAATGGGCCTTCTATGGGCCATCGGGTTAATGGGCCTTCTACGTCCCGTAGGATCCATGGGCCTTCTACTTACGGGTCGTCTCATCTATGGGCCTTGTACGTTTTATGGGCTGACCATAATGGGACGTTAATAGGCCGTATTTGATGATGCTATGAAAATGGCCCAATAGATTAACGAGCCACAAACGGGCCGACTGTATCCACGGGCTGAATTTGGCCCACAAGCAGAAAAGGCCAGTAACGGGCCGTAAGTAACCGAATGCTGGAAATGAGCCCAAGAATAAATGGGCCCTCAGAAGGACGAAAGGTAACACGGGCTGGAAACGACCCAATGGAATAACGGGCCGCTAATGGGTATAAAGTGATACACTGTTCATTACGGGTCGGTTTCACCACGGGCCATTATGGGCCAAGACTTACAAAGGGACTCATATGGGCCGAAATACGTCATGGGCCATACATGGGCCGGAAGTTAAAACGGGCTGGAATTATATTGGATGGCCAGTCAGCATACCTGCAGACATAAATCCGTTAACTCATTTCTTTACCGCACTACACGAAGGTAAGTTCCAAAGCATACTGAATATGCCGCCCATAGCCTCATGTTCTCTTTTACGGCGTCCGCTAGCTAGGCTCGCACGACTTTTAGTTCTTTGCCCAGTTGGGTGTTGGAATCCTGCAGCTTGTTCTTATCATCCCTGGTCCATGTGAACACACGTTCGCCAGCAGCCAGTTGCTTTTTGGCCCGATGCTTACCCGCCTGTGCGACCTTCAGTTCCTCTTTCAGTTGATGTAACGATCCTGCCATGGGAAATTCAACAGTATTAACATTACTGGTATATGATTATATTTTTCTGGATGAAGGAAAACATTGCCAGGCGGTGCCTCCTTGGATTTCTCTAGTTTGGCGGTAACAATAGTTAGCTGGGTCCGACACTTTTCCAGCTCATGAGACAACATGTTGTTCTTCTCCGTGAGTACCTGATTATATAGTGATCCTTAAATCAGTTGTTTCAACTGCTTCAAGTCTCGGGGGCTACTGGTATATGATTACTAGATCTGTACAATGCGTATTTACCCGCATATATTTCAAATGCTGGTCAGTGGCGCTAGCAAGCCCATCCCGAGCAGCTCGGATGTACGCATCAGCTGAACTGAAGGCATTAAACACCTCTTTAGTAAAATTGGGGTCGCAAAGAGCGGCCCTCCATCACCGATGATTCATGGCGCTCTCAACTTCAGAGTTCGTGATAGATACATTATCCGAATCCTCTGAAGGAGGACAATCCGGCGTCACTCCCGTGTCAGCCCCCGCCTTAGAGGCATGGTCTGGAACCTGATTGGTGGAGGCGCGACTGGCAGGATCCCCGGAGATTGTCCGGCAAACACTCTTCCCGATAAAACACAGTGGACAATGTCACAGTTCGATGTGACTGCCAGGGGTGTATTTAAAGCCATACCTCTATGATGAAGGCTCGACCGTGTTGTCATTCACCTTCCTCTTCGAAGACCCACCCGACGCAAGCGCCGCTCTCTTATGAGACGCCTCTGGTGCGGCATAGCGCGCCAAGCGCCTTCCCTTTAGAGCACGAGACAGTGCGATGGGTGAGGCATAATGAGGAAGCTCTTTTGGAGGAGATGTCTCGTGACTACTTACATATGAGGCAGGAAGGAGGCTAGGATAATCGGCCACGATGGCCACTTCTGTGCCATCATAGCTCGCCTGGTAGAAAACTCCCTCCTTGAGCTCTACAAATATGTCCGGATCCTCTTGGAATCCAGGATCGAGGTCCCGGTTATGATCCTCCGGCTGTGGAGCGGGGCTATGGATCCTCGCAACAACCTTCCGCCATTCCTATTAAAAATGGACGGGTTAATGTCAATTAAGAATGACTCAGGGAGAAGATTGAGTAAGGTGGTGGGATTAAAACTCACCCAGTTAGGGGGATTGTACATGGAAAATCCCTCTCGCCGCTTAAGACGAGTGAACTCCTCTTTATCCCCTTTGTACAGATCGGCCAATATTGTGGCCAGGGCGGCGGGGGTGTCCAGACCCTTTCGTCCGCAGCGTGAGGCGTCATCTTGCCCATTGTAGTGACACATAGGGAGCCCTCTGAATTTGAGCGGCTGGACACCTCGCACTATGGAAGTCGCCATTACTTCGATTATTGATAATCTGGACTGGGCAAGTGTCCTTATTTTTCCCATTAATTGTTGAACTTCCGTGCTATCTTTCTCCTCGAGTCTCCGAGGACGCCAGTTGTGGTGTTTCCTCAATGGAGCGCTGGAAAATTCGGGAAGGCCCATTCAGACTGGGTCAGGGAGAGCGGCATCTTCAATATAAAACCACTCCGAGGGCCACTCTTCGGACGCCTTCTTCGGCGTGCCAGACAGGTATCCGGTCCCGGCTATGCGCCATATCTCGGCACCGCCCACCTCGAATACAGATCCTTTTTGGGTGCGAGGGACGAGGTAGAAAAACTTCCTCCATAACTCAAAATGGGCCTGGCAGCCCAGGAATAGCTCGCAAAGAGCAACGAAACCCGCGATGTGTAGGATTGAGGCCGGCGTAAGATTGTGCAGTTGGAGGTCGTAGTACTCCAGGAGACCATGGAGGAAAGGGTGGATTGGAAATCCGACGCCTCTTAATAAAAAGGAGACGAAGCACACTCGTTCCCCCTGGTTGGATTGGGGAAATTTTCCGCCAGGGCTTCGCCAGTAAAAGAAGTTAATCCTGCCCAAATGGGGACTAGATCCCCAGGGGGAAGGAATCCCTGTGTTTGAAGCTTAACCAGCTGGTTGTGGGATACTGAACACCTCTCCCAATCGCCTTTTTTCGGAGCCGTGACGGTGGGAGGAAGAACTGGGAGCGCTAGCCATGCTTGAATGGTTTCTCCTAGCGAGCTCTAAAGATTTTCGGCCTGTTGTGGAATGGCATCTGAGATCCAATCTCTTTTAAAAGATAGTTTTTTATGGCCAGGGTGTTATGTGCAAAAAATACTATGACCTTTTGTATTCGCTTGACACGTGGAAGCAGAAGCGATGGAGGCGCAGAAGCCGACGGGTATGACATTAAATGAAAAGATGAGTATAATTATTCAGGTCAGATGCTTTGAAGTATTCGGAGGAGGAACTCGCCTTGCTATGCCAAAGACAATCTGCACGCCGGACACATCGTCATTGAAGCCTGGTTCAGGGGCTACTAAGGGAGTCGTGGATTAAGGGGTCCTCGGGCGTCCAGGCTATGTAACGTGGGCCGGACTAATGGGCCATGAAGATACAAGATAGAGGACTTCTTCCCGTGTCCAGATGGGACTCTCCTTTGCGTGGAAGGCAAGCTTTGCATTCGGATATGAAGATTCCTTTCCCTGTAAACTGACTCTGTACAACCCTAGGTCCCTCCGTGTCTATATAAACCAGAGGGTTAGGTCCGTAGAGTACAACCATAATCATACAGGCTAAACATCTAGGGTTTAGCCATTATGATCTCGAGGTAGATCAACTCTTGTAAACCCCATATTCATCCAAGATAATCAAGCAGGAAGTAGGGTATTACCTCCATCGAGAGGGCCCGAACCTGGGTAAACATCGTGTCCCTGTCTCCTGTTACCTTCAATCCTCTGACGCACAGTTCGGGACCCCCTACCCATGATCTGCCAGTTTTGACACTGGCATGCACCAACTGACAGCTCCACCATTCAATATAAATACATATCTGGTTTGCGACCTAGAGTCATCCAGATCAGTGTCAAATCTTGCATCGATGTAACCATTTACGACAAGCTCTTTGTCACCTCCATAAACGAGAAACATATCCTTAGTCCTTTTCAGGTATTTCAGGATGCTCTTGATCATTGTCCAGTGATCCACTCCTGGATTACTTGGGTATCTCCCTGATAAACTTATTGCAAGGCCTACATCAGGTCTGGTACACAACATTGCATACATGATAGAACCTATGGCTGAGGCATAGGGAATGAATTTCATTTTCTCTCTATCTTCTGCAGTGGTCGGGCATTGAGTCTGACTCAACTTCACACCTTGTAACACAGGCAAGAACCCTTTCTTTGACTGATCCATTTTCAACTTCTTCAAAACTTTATCAAGGTATGTGCTTTGTGAAAGTCCAATTAAGCGTCTTGATCTATCTCTATAGATCTTGATGCCCAACATGTATGCATCTTAACCAAGGTCTTTCATTGAAAAATTCTTATTCAAGTATCCTTTTATGCTATCCAGAAATTTTGTATTATTTCCAATCAACAATATGTCATCCACATATAATATTAGAAATGCTACAGAGCTCCCACTCACTTTCTTGTAAATACAGGCTTGTCCAAAAGTCTGCATAAAACCATATGCTTTGATCACACTATCAAAGCGTATATTCCAACTCCGAGAGGCTTGCACCAGTCCATAAATTGATCGCTAGAGCTTGCACACTTTGTTAGCACTTTTAGGATCGACAAAACCTTCTGGTTGCATCATATACAACTCTTCTTTACATATCACATCATCATATCTCAAAACTATTACTAAGAATCAAGTTTATTTTGTCCAATGATCTACATGAAAGTTTTTATTATATCTTTCTCGGATATCTATCACTTTGGAACTAATTTTCATATGTTGCTTTTGTTAAGCTCAAACAAATATAAGTGAAGATCATGAGCATAATATTTTTTCTTTCTCTCAAATTAATTTAAGTGAAGCAAGAGAGAATTTATTGAAATTTTTACTAACTCTCAAGTAAATCTAAGTGAAGCAAGAGAGCATTTCTTCAAAAATACTAAAGCACACAGTGCTCAAAACAGTATAAGTGAAGCACTAGAGCTAGTCCATAGCTCATAAAAATTTAAGTAAAGCATAGAGAGCAATTCTAACAAGTCATGACATAATTTTGGCTCTCTCAAATAGGCGTGTCCAACAAGGAATCAAGACTTAAAACAGAAAATAAAACAAGCAAAGACTCATATCATACAAGATGCTCCAAGGAAAACACATAGTATGTGACGAATAAAAATATAGCACTACTAGGGAAAAGGCTAGCAGCAGCGCGGGTTTTAGGTGTATCAGTAGCGCGGGTACCGGCACTACTAATAAGGCGCTACAGCTAACCCGTAGCAGTAGCGCGTGCTCATCGGCGCTACTGCTATACAAGTGTAGCAGCAACACGCTTCGTGGAAGCTCACTACTGCTAATAGCTCTAGCGCACTTTGCCGGGACGCGCTACTGCTACTTTGGCGCTGCTGCTAACTTTTCCCCACTGGCTACTGCTAATTTTAGTAGTTTTTTTATGCCTATTTGTTTTGTATTTGAACAGGCTTTATACAAGAATCTTTAGCAGATACAAATGTCATCATGATACACATACAAATGGCTGCGAGACCACAAATGTAATCATAGCATATACATACAAATAGTCTCATCATAATCATCATCCAATACAAAGTGGTATCTCGTCATCATCTCGAAAATAGCGATACATGCAAGTCTCGAATACTTGCAACTACAACGTCATCCATCTAAACAATGGTATACGCGAGAAGAGCTATCACTATGAGTGAGAGCGGAACTATGCAGTACATGAGGCGGCGGTTACGAGTCCTCTCTCGCGCTAGCGTGAACCTCAAGTAACTAGCTTCTCCTTCTTGTCTGCTTTTGAAGCCTTCATGGCTGGCGCCCGAGACCCCATTCACTTGCGCCTAACACTCAGGCCACTCGTTGTACACCCCCGGAGCCTTCCCTTTGTACACGACATAGCATCGCCATCTTGCCATGAATAAACTAGGTACCTGTTAGAGATGCATGTTCATCAAGAGGATGTACAATCATATGCAACAAAATATATTAGAGCAACACGAAAAAGAAAGGGTTAATTAGCAACTGGATGCAACATACAGTACGCAAACTAATTAACTAGAGGTACGCAGGTCATCGTACCCAAACAAACAAAGTAGCGTTACGCAAGTTCGACAAGGAACATGGACATCACAAAGTTTCACCGCTACAGAAAGTATACAAGTTCAACCGACACATATCATCATCATCGGCATCGTAAATCACTAGAAGTTCCATCCTTCCATATCATCGAGGATGGACCCTAGCTTCTTGAACGGCGTGAAGTCTTGACATTGCATGCCTATGCGAGTTCGGACGTCAGCTCACGATATAGGGCCATGGTGGAACATCCCCTTCTCATCGACGACTTCTTTCATGATGATCATCGCAATGTCCCTTTGGATGCGAAAGAAGTCATCTCTAAGTTTATAATCCGCTTCTCCATGAGATTCTAGCCACTTGTGGATATGATCATCATTTCATCTTGTCATGCGAAGCTTTTGGTGATCTGTGTTGAACTCAATCATGAGATGGAGGATGTAGAATCCATCCTTCTTGCTTGGTTTTGGGACATGGGTGCAGCAGAAGTTAGTTTTATGCGCGAAACCCATCTTCTTGTTCCTTTGTTTCCTGACCTGCATGTGGCCACCTCTAATGTTGAAGCCTTGGAGAGCATCATCTAGAATATTCATTATGTGGGTGTAGTCCTTCTTCTCGTAGTCTCTGGAAGGGTCGAAATACACGGCGTGGGAGACTTGCGGGTAAAGAATAACAAGGACAGCGCGCCCGTTGCTGCGGGGAAAGACACCTCAAATTATTCTCCATATGAGCGAGAAGGAATGATTGAAATGTACCAAAGGGTTGTCCGGAACTAACTTACTTTGGATGATAAGGCAGGAGGACAATTTCCTGGTCCTTATTTTGTACCATGAAGTTTTGGAGGTAGTCCCTAGCAGTTTCACGCTCAAAATCACCGGGACACAAGAAATACTCGTGCATGTAGTACGGATCCGCCACATAGATTTTCGAGACCTCTTCTCTCTTCGTGACGGAGCTCATATGTAGCGCAAAAAGGCGGCCGATTGTAAAATCGAGCTGCCTTGTTAGAAACATCTCAAAGATATGGTCAAACCGTAGGAAGAACACCTCCGCGGGCCGTGTGTCGACATAGCACTTCCCCTCAGGCACACAAGCCACGTATGTCGGATATCCTGGATCCTTCGAGGCTAGTAGGCTTTTCTCAGTCGACATCACATGGTCGTGCAGTCTCCTGAGATCCCCTGATAGTGCCTCTAGCGGTTTCGACGATAGCATCAGCTCGCCCGTGAGATGGAACATGGCCGCACCTTTCACGGGTACACACTCTTCAGAATCCATCATCTGGCTGCTATGTGCTCTGTCTTGTTTGGAGGCAGCTATCTTCCCCGATCTCTTCCTCTCCTTTTTCTTGGGCACACCTTCTAGACCCTTCCTTAACCCCTGTCCCAGTGTTCCCGGGCTAAGCACTGTACGACACTTGGCTAGTTGAGCCTGTGTTGAGGCGGCATCTTCAGGCGTGTCCTGTGAGGATTTCATGAAGAGAGACTTTTTGCAATCCCTGCTACGACCTTCCTACCCGGGCAGATCATCCATATCCTCATTAGCATGCTGATAGCCCGATTCGTCATATGGTTGACTCATCATATCTATGTCACAGTCATACGCGTTTGTATTGAGGAAACCCATTGGGTCGACCTCCGTCTCATCATCCATTCTATGTTCTACAGGACCGATTACATCAGCCAGTACTATTGCACCCCCTTCATCACGTCGTCCGCCGCTCTCACCCGGTACTACAGGAGCTGGTAATTGCGTAGGCGGGGTGGTGGTCTCCGCACATGGTTGTTGATGTGTGGTTATTGGTGTGCCCTTGGCTGGCTCCAGACGAATAAGATTCTTCGGCCATAGTAGCACCCAACCCTTGCAGCTTCCAATACGCGGCAGGGTCTCGTCATCCTCTCCCACAGGCTGTACTGGAGGAGGCAAATGCTCGTGCCCCGATTTCACACTAGACAAGTTAACTCTGAAGTGCCCAGCGGGTATCGAGTAGTTGTGGAACGTGGGTTGCAGGGGGTTCATTATCATCCCCTTTCCCATGTCCACCTTCTGGCCTTTGATCAAGTAGAGTATGGTGCATGGGGTTTCTTTGGCCTGCAAACACATGTCTGTGGCGTAAAACATCCGAAAGGCAACGAAAATGGAATATTCTATGTTGGTGCGACATGTAATTACCGTGAGCGCGTCGAGCTCAGCCAAAGACGAAGGCCCACCTAGCACGCCAGAGAATGAGGACGGGCTGCTATGAGCGGGAGCGACTGCGAGAGGAGGCCCGATTGCGTGAGCAAGTGATCGTGCGGTGGTGTTGTTGTTCACGGAGTTGCTCCCGATAAAACTGGGCAACGGGAAATCATGTACTGTCTTGTCTGGATTTTCCTTTGTCTAGTTGATGATAGATGGAACCAAGTGAGTAGCGAAATCATTTCTGCAGGCAGTTATAGCTGCATTGACTACCTGCAGTAGCAACTCATTTTTCTCCTCGGCTGTTTTTTTCGCGTCCTCAGCTGCTTTTTTCTCGACCGCAAGCTTCACCTTCTCGTCGATGTCCGCCTGACTAAACTTACTTTTTTGCTTCTTGGCCTCCGGGCCCTCGTTGTAAAACACCTTCCACGTGGCGCCGTCTCCAGCGCCGTGCACACGACCATATTGCGGCCGCTGGCCCAAAGGGGTCCCTTAAGTTCGTTCAAGGCCCGGTTGAGAGGGGTGTCCCACTTGGGCCTCATCGGAGAAGTAGGGATTTCGGCTGCAAGCTGGTGTTGCTTCTCCCGCAGAAGGAGCGTGAACCGTTTAGGAATGTGTAGTCGACTAGATCTGGAGCTAAATGTAAGGTCGTAAAAGAATAATTACCAGTACTCTAATCAATTTCCTCGTGATCTGGTCCATGTAAAAAACCTTCTTTTCCTTCTCCCACTTGTAGCGGGCCCTAATGAAGTCATGCTCCAAGGGGTTGGTGAACTTCACGAAGGGGTCTGGGATATCCGCGGCTTCACGTTCCGCGTCCTCCTTATCCCCTATGGGCCTTTTACCACTAGTAGAAAACAGGGCTATGGTCCAGGCCGGCTCAGCCCATTAGTCCCGGTTCAGTGTAGAACCGGGACCAATGTGGGCATTGGTCCCGGTTCGTGAGCCCAGGGGGCCGGCCGGGCCACGTGGGCCATTGGTCCCGGTTCGTCTGGACCTTTTGGTCCCGGTTGGTGGGACGAAACGGGACCAATGGGCCTCGCTCCTGGCCCACCACCATTGGTCCCGGTTGGTGGCCTGAACCGGGACCAAAGGCTCCCGTTTAGTCCCGGTTCATGCCACCAACCGGGACCAATGAGGTGCCTATATATACCCCCTCGCGCAAGAGCAGAGCACAATGCTCTGTTTTTTCTGGCCGAGGGGGAGAGGGCTTTGTGGTGCTCTAGCTCACCTCCTATGCACATGAGGTGTTCGATGGAATGCCCGAGCCATACTACTTAAGCTTTCTCCTCTCGAAGCTCGACCTCCAAGCTCCATTTTCCTCGAGATTTGTCTAGATTTAGCGGTCCGTCACGCCCCGTCCCCGTCTTCACCACCGTCGATCACCCGCGCCGATCTCATCACCGACACCACCGTGGTGAGCCTCTTGTTCTTATCTTCTTTTTGAAAGGAAAAATATTCTTACTTGTATGTTTAGATAGATACTTGTATCATTTTCTTACATTTATTATTGCATCTTATATAGTGCGATGGTTTTGGTATCCGCCCCCGTCGGCCCTCGTCCTGTCTATGATTCGGATTTGGTATGTATATTATCTTTATAACTATTGGTTCATTTATTGTTTATGAAAATTATGCCAACCAACGTGACATAGATTTTATTTATCTAGGATGTATGTGAATCGGAAATGCCAACCGACCCTATTGTCGAGAGGTTAAATTTAGTTGAAGAAGAAAGCAATTTGTTGAAGGAAAAAATAAAAAAAATTGAGGAGGAGAAGATGATATTGGAGTTGCATGTTGCGGATGTCGTCGATGATCACAAGATCAAGATGGATGCAATGCGCTTGAAGATTAGAAAGATTAGAAAATATGCCATTCATACCGAGGCTTGGTATCATTATGCCGTTGGATCAATTGTTACCTTGGTTGCGATTATGATCGCATTTGTTTTCGCATTGAAATGTTTTACATAGTTTCAATGTACGATTTAATTAATTAGATGCTCTGGAGAGCTATATGTTGTTAGATGAGAACTATGTATGCACTTTGGTTTTAATGTGATGATGAACTTCTATTAATTTGGACACTTAATTATATATAATGCACGCAGATGAACCGGCATGGATGTACGGTGACAGACACACCCGCGAGTACATTAAGGGCGTGCATGAGTTTCTCGATGCGGCTGAGGCAAACAAGCAGAATGGTTTTATGTGTTGTCCATGCACTGAATGTGGGAATACGAGGTCTTACTCTAACCGGAAAATCCTTCACTCCCACCTGCTTTACAAGGGTTTCATGCCACACTATAATGTTTGGATGAGGCACGGAGAAATAGGGGTTATGATGGAAGACGGCGAAGAAGAAGAGTACGATGACAACTATGTGCCCCCTGAATACGGTGATGCTGCAACGGGGGGAGCTGGTGAAGATCAAGAGGAACCAGACAATGTGCCCAATGATGCTGCCACGGGTGAAGCTGCTGAAGATCAAGAGGAACCAGACGATGTGCCCGATGATGATGATCTCCGCCGGGTCATTGTCGATGCAAGGACGCAATGCATTAGTCAAAAGGAGAAGCTGAAGTTCGATCGCATGTTAGAGGATCACAAAAAAGGGTTATACCCCAATTGCGAAGATGGCAACAGAAAGCTCGGTACCGTACTGGAATTGCTGCAGTGGAAGGCAGAGAATGCTATGGCTGACAAAGGATTTGAGAAGCTACTGAAAATATTGAAGAAGAAGCTTCCAAACGATAATGAATTGCCCGACAGTACATACGCAGCAAAGAAGGTCGTATGCCCTCTAGGATTGGAGGTGGAGAAGATACATGCATGCCCTAATGACTGCATCCTCTACCGCGGTGCATACAAGGATCTGAACGCATGCCCGGTATGCGGTGCGTTGCGGTATAAGATCAGACGAGATGACCCTGGTGATGTTGACGGCGAGCCCCTCAGGAAGAGGGTTCCTGCGAAGGTGATGTGGTATGCTCCTATAATACCACGGTTGAAACGTCTGTTCAGAAACGAAGAGCATGCCAAGTTGATGCGATGGCACAGTGAGAACCGAAAGAAAGATGGGAAGTTGAGAGCACCCGCTGACGGGTCGCAGTGGAGAAAAATCGAGAGAAAGTACTGGGATGAGTTTGCAAAGGACCCAAGGAATGTATGGTTTGCTTTAAGCGCGGATGGCATTAATCCTTTCGGGGAGCAGAGCAGCAATCACAGCACCTGGCCCGTGACTCTATGTATGTATAACCTTCCTCCTTGGATGTGCATGAAGCGGAAGTTCATTATGATGCCAGTTCTCATCCAAGGCCCTAAGCAACCCGGCAACGAAATTGATGTGTACCTAAGGCCATTAGTTGAAGAACTTTTACAGCTGTGGAATGGAAACGGTGTACATACGTGGGATGAGCACAGACAGGAGGAATTTAACCTTAAGGCGTTGCTGTTCGTGACCATCAACGATTGGCCCGCTCTCAGTAACCTTTCAGGACAGACAAACAAAGGATACCACGCATGCACGCACTGTTTAGATGACACTGAAAGTATATACCTGGACAAATGCAGGAAGAATGTGTACCTGGGCCATCGTCGATTTCTTCCGACCAACCATCAATGTCGAAAGAAAGGCAAGCATTTCAAAGGCGAGGCAGATCACCTGAAGAAGCCCGCCATACGCACCGGTGATCACATGCTTGCTATGGTCAATGATTTACACTACGTAATCTTTGGAAAGGGTCCCGGTGGACTAGCTGTTCCGAATGACGCTGAGGGACACGCACCCATGTGGAAGAAGAAATCTATATTTTGGGACCTACCCTACTAGAAAGACCTAAAGGTCCGCTCCTTAATCGACGTGATGCACGTGACGAAGAACCTTTGCGTGAACCTGCTAGGCTTCTTGGGCGTGTATGGGAATACAAAAGATACACCTGAGGCACGGGAGGACCTGCAACGTTTGCACGAAAAAGACGGCATGCCTCCGAAGCAGTATAAAGGTCCTGCCAGCTACGCTCTTACGAAAGAAGAGAAAGAAATCTTCTTTGAATGCCTGCTCAGTCTGAAGGTCACGACTGGCTTCTCGTCGAATATAAAGGGAATAATAAATATGCCAGAGAAAAAGTTTCAGAACCTAAAGTCTCATGACTGCCACGTGATTATGACGCAACTGCTTCCGGTTGCATTGAGGGGGCTTCTACCGGAAAACGTCCGATTAGCCATTGTGAAGCTATGTGCATTCCTCAATGCAATCTCTCAGAAGGTGATCGATCCAGAAATCGTACCAAGGCTAAGGAGTGATGTGGCGCAATGTCTTGTCAGTTTCGAGCTGGTGTTCCCACCATCCTTCTTCAATATCATGACGCACGTCCTAGTTCATCTAGTCGACGAGATTGTCATCCTGGGGCCCGTATTTCTACACAATATGTTCCCCTTTGAGAGGTTCATGGGAGTCCTAAAGAAATATGTCCGTAACCGCGCTAGGCCAGAAGGAAGCATCTCCATGGGCCATCAAACAGAGGATGTTATCGGGTTTTGTGTTGACTTCATTCCTGGTCTTAACAAGATAGGTCTCCCTAAATCGCGGTATGAGGGGACACTGACTGGAAAAGGCACTCTTGGAAGAGACTCAATAATATGCAGGGACAGATATTCTTGGTCTCAAGCACACTACACAGTTCTACAAAACTCTACCTTGGTGACCCCGTATGTCGATGAACACAAGAACAGTCTGCGCTCCAAACACCCGGAGCAGTGCGACGACTGGATTACATGTGAACACATCACGACTTTCAGCAGTTGGTTGGAAACACGTCTCAGAGGTGACAACACTGTTTGTGATGAGTTGTACTTGTTTTCCAGGGGACCATCTTTGACTGTATTGACTTACAAAGGATACGAGATAAATGGGAATACATTTTACACGATCGCCCAAGATCAAAAGAGCACCAACCAAAACAGCGGTGTCCGCTTTGATGCAGCAACCGAGAGCGGAAAGGACACATATTATGGTTACATAGTGGACATATGGGAATTTGACTATGGACCTGATTTTAAGGTCCCTTTGTTTAAGTGCAAATGGGTCAATCTGTTAGGCGGCGGGGTACAGGTAGACCCACAGTACGGAATGACAACAGTGGATCTGAAAAATCTTGGGTACACTGACGAACCGTTCGTCCTAGCCAATGATGTGGCACAGGTTATCTATGTGAAGGACATGTCTACCAAACCGAGAAAAAGAAAAGATAAGGAAGCAAATACATCATACGATGAGCCAAAGCGCCACATAGTTCTTTCAGGGAAAAGGGACATCCTGGGAGTGGACGGCAAGACAGACATGTCTGAAGATTATGAAAAGTTTCATGAAATTCCTCCCTTCAATGTCAAGGCTGACCCAAGCATCCTGATAAACAATGAAGATTATCCATGGTTACGGCGCAATAAGCAAATGACACAAGCGAAGAAAAAGTGAAGACTTTCTCCCGCAATAAGCAAATGCTATGTGGGTGAAATTATGATACCATCCCAACTTTCAACTTTTTCAGAGTTCATTTGAAATGCTTTCATGTCTTATGGTTCGAAACTTTGATACTTCGAAAGTGATTGTCCATTTTGTACACGAAGTGCATCAAGTTTTTGTCGTAACCCTCTCTACTTTTTGGAACATGCTATGTGGGTGAAATGATGATACCATGCCAACTTTCAACCTTTTCAGAGTTCATTTTGAAATGCTTTCCAATTTCAGAGTCATTTAGCTCAAAGAATGAATTAATAGCAAACAGAATGAACTACAAAACTTTTATGAAAATAAAAACAATCAATTAAGATATTATGTTATGATCAACTAAAATAAAACTATAATATTCTTCAATAGCAAAAAGAATATAATTTTTGTGACCTAAAATCAAACTATAAGTATTTAATTGTAAGTATAAATAAAAAATAAATAGCAAAGAAGAAAAAAATTCTAATTTTATAGTAAAGTTATTCATAAACTAGTGATTCACACAAATTTTTAAAAATTCAAATTTAAACTATTTAAAATTTAAAACTAATGGCACTAACAGAAAGTTTATAATTTTTGTGACCTAAAAGCAAAAAGAAATCACTAAAAAACTATAAGTATTTAGTTGTAAGTAGAAATAAAAAATAAATAGAAAAAAATTCTAATTTTATAGTAAAGTTATTCATAAACTAGTGATTCACACAAATTTTTAAAAATTCAAATTTAAACTATTTAAAATTTAAAACTAATGGCACTAACAGAAAGTTTATAATTTTTGTGACCTAAAAGCAAAAAGAAATCACTAAAAAACTGTAAGTATTTTGTTTTAAGTAGAAATAAAAAATAAAAAAACCAAAAAAATGTAGAAATAAAAAAGAAAAAACCAAAAAAAATGCCACCTACTGGGCCTCCACGGCCTGAATACGACTAGAAACCCTACATGGGCCAGGATTCAGGCCCGTAGAGGCCCAATAGGCCCACAGGCAGTAGCAGGTTTAGGCCCGAAAGCCTGCATTAGAGAGGAGCTCGAATGGGGAGGCAGAGCAGCGCTTATAAACCAGTGCCGGCGCCCTTCAGCTAGCGATGTGGGACTAAACTTTTGGGCGCGGGGCGCACAAGGGCATTGGTCCCGGTTGGTGGCACCAACCGGGACTAAAGGGGGCATTGGTCCCGGTTGGTGGCACCAACCGTGACCATTGCCCCACTTTAGTCCCGGTTGGTGCCACCAACCGGGACCAAAGGCCGCCACTTCGCGCCCTTTGGGCTGCCAAAAATTGGCCTTTGGTCCCGGTTGGTGGCACCAACCGGAACTAATGCCCACCTTTAGTCCTGGGTTGTGCCACGAACCGGGACTAAAGGCTTTGCTATATAAGTTCAGACTTTGGAAATTTTCACTCCCGTCTCTCGCAGTTGCCGCCCCGACACCGACGCCGCCAGGCTGCCCCGCCGTCGCCGTCGCCTCGCCCGTGCCCGTCGGCGCCCGCGCCCTCGCCGTCGCCCGCCGTCGCCCGCGCCCTCGCCGTCGCCCGGGCCCCTGCCCCGGCCCGCCCCTGCCCCGACGCGGCCGCCCCGGCCCGCCCCCGTCGCCGTCGCCCGCGCGCCACCCCGGCCCGCCCCCGTCGCCGTCACCCGCGCGCCGCCCCGGCCCGCCCTCGCCGTCGCCCGCGCCCCTGCCCCGACGCCATCCTCGCCGCCGACCTCTCCTTAGCTTGGTCCGGCCGCCGGCGCCATCCCTTTGCAAATTTTTGTTCATAGATGATAGCGATCAAATGATGATTTTTTTGTTCATAGATGCATGATAGATGATCAAATGATGTTTTTTTGTTCATAGATGATCATATGATTTTTTTAGGTTATTTTCATTTGTAGAATTTTTTTATGTATCTAGGAATATTTTTGTTTATAGATGATAGATGATCAAATGATGAATATTTTTGTTCATAGATGATAGATGATCAAATGATGATTTTTTTGTTCATAGATGATAGATGATCAAATGATGTTTTTTTTCATAGATGATCATATGATTTTTTTAGGTTATTTTCATTTGTAGAAATTTTTTATGTATCTAGGAATATTTTTGTTCATAGATGATAGATGATATATATGATGATGTTTTTTTTTCATATATGCATTTTTTCATATATATGATGATGTTAGTGGAGAGGAAAAAGTAAAATAAGGAAAAGGAAAATAAGTAGAGAAAGAAGGAGAAGAAGAAGGAGAAGACGAGGAGAGGAAGAAAAGGAAGAGGAGAAGAAGAAAGTAATAGAGGAGAAGAAGAGAAAATTAGAATATATATTCTATTTTCTCTTTTCTCCTCTATTCCTTTCTTCTTCTCTTCTTTTTTTTCTTCTTTTTTTTCTTATTTTTTTTCTTCGACACATGGGGGGGGGGTCGAGAACGTCGGACATTCATGAGAGAGGCGAGGAAGAAGGGGAAGAAGAGGGAGACGAAGAGGAGAGGAAGAAGAGGAAGTCTTCTCCTCTATTCTTTCTTTTCTTCTTTTTTCTTCTTCTTCTTCCTCTTTATTTTATCGGGAACGAGGGTTGTCGAGAGGTCGAGGAGCGGTAGAGGAGAAACCCTAAATAGAAAGTATCGTCGGTGTGAGATACATGTACCGTCGGTGTCGGACACTACACCCACATCCCACAAGTGGCGCGGGCTTCGACGCCCACGTCACTTGTGGGACGTGGATGTAGTGTCCGACACCGAAGGCCACATGTATCTCACACCCACGATACTTGCCAGCTATTTAGGGTTTCCTCTACCGAAAAGAAGAGGAGAAATAAATAAGAAGAAGAAAAAAGAAGAAAAAGAAGAGGAGGAGAAGAAGAAAGGAATAGTGGAGAAGAAGAGAAAATAGAATATATTCTCTTTTCTGTTTTCTCCACTATTCCTTTCTTCTTCTCCTCTTTTTTTTCTTCTTTTCTTCTTCTTCTTCTTCTTCTTCTTCTTCTTCTTCTTCTTCTTCTTCTTCTTCTTCTTCTTCTTCTTCTTCTTCTTCTTCTTCTTCTTATTCTTATTAGCCGGAAGTAGAGAGATGTTTCCTAGTGTCAAAGTATTGAAGAAATCCATGCCTTCATCATTAGCCGGAAGTAACCAGGGCATGTTGGTACGAAGTTCTGCAAAGTTGTTTTGGAATGGAGACCCGGATAGAATAATCCGCCTTTTGGTACGAATTCAGCAAAGGCCTTCCAAATAGCGATATTCGGAAGGCTCTTGCTGAACTTTGTACCAAAAAGCGAATTATCCTATCTGGGACTCCGTTCCAGAACAACTTTGAAGAGCTTCGTACCATCATGCACATGTTACTTTCGCCTAATGATGAAGACATGGTTTTGTTGAATACCTTGACACTAGGCAACCTCCCGACCCCTCGGCGATCCTATCAAACATGAGAGGAAGAAGAGGATAAAAAAAGAAGAGGAAGAAGAAAAAAAAGAGGAGAAGAAAGAATAGAGGAGATCCTATCGAACCCTCGGCCGGCTCCTTCTCCAGCGCGCGGCGGCACTCCGCCTCCTTCTCCGCCTGCGCCGACGCGCCCGAGCAGCCAGCCTCCTCCTTCTCCGCCTCGTCAGCAAGGGCGGAAGAGACCTGCCGCCGCTCCAGCTGCTCCGGGGCGTCGCAGTCCTTCTCCTCCGCCTCTTAAGCAAGTAAAGAAGACAACCGCTACGTCTGCTCAGTCGGCGTCTAGCAGTACAACCAGAGGCGGGAGGACATACAGATTCGGTCCTTCTCTGAAGACTCCAGAGAAGTTACCATATGAGAGGACCCTGGAGGAGAACGCCGAGATCACGCGAGAAGAAGTGAGGAGCTTCTTTGAAGGGGCGAAAGCAAAGAAACATCCACCTCCGGAGGAGAAGGTAGATCAGGTGAAAGTGAAGCGCACTCTGGCTGCCCTGACAAAACCACCGAAGTCTAATCCGCCGAAAGGAAACTATGACCGCATTATTGGAAAGGAATTTGCCGAAGCGGAGCGGTCGGGAAGTACTGTCAGTGATCAAAGGCTGAAAGAACGACGAGCTGGGAAACAAATTGCCCAGCTCGGCGAACAAGCGAAGCAATCGTGCCCCCCGCTCAAGGTGCCTAGCCATAACGTCGATAATGATCCGAGGATGGTGCCCGGATATAGCAATCTTGCAGATTACCTGCCCGACGAAGTACATTATGAACCCATGGAGGTGCAGATACAAAGATACGAGTACGGGAAGCCTCTCGTCAAAGATGAAAGATCTCTATCAACGATGATGCGAAGATTGCATGATTGGTACTTGAAAATCTGCAGAGACTCTTGGGGGAGGAGTACTTTGTATGTGAAAGTTAAAAAGGAGCATGACCTCGTTGGAATTGATCTATTGCCTGTTCCATTTGAGGAGTTCTATCAGTTTTTCAATCAATTGGCCCTCGATAAAACAACGGTCGCCTGCTACTGTCTGTAAGTAGTACTACTTCTGTCATTAAGTTTCTCTATATAGCTTAGCTCTTTCATTGCATGTATTTATAATCATCCTCACTATATTATGCAGATTGAAGATCGCCGAATTGAAGAAAAGACAAGTCGGTGATATTAGGTTCATTAGCACATATCTCATAGATGCAACTCAGGTTAAACTTCATGCCGCAGCTACCGAGGCCAGCTTGCTACGATCGTTCGTAATAAATCAAAACAAAGATATAATACTCTTTCCTTACAACTTCAAGTGAGTGTTACTGTCTTGTGCGTATTCGGTTTCCCTTATATATTAGTCAAGGTTATAGTAATGTAATTCATGAGTTATGCATGTGTGTGCAGTTTCCACTATATTCTCCTAGAGATTAAGCTTGAGCAGGGAGTAGTAACCGTCTTGGACTCTAAACGAAAAGATCCCAAGGAGTATGCGGACATGACTGAAATCCTCAAGAAGTAAGTTAAATCGATCATTATCCACCATATCAGCAACTTTGTTCATTTCCTGATATCAAGTAATTGTTTTCTTTGTCCGTCAGGGTTTGGAGAAAATTCACCAAAACAGTTCCGGGACTGCCGAAGGAGCTGGAATTTAGACACCCGAAAGTAAGTACTATAGTAGCATGTTCCGCGCATCTCCTAGTGATTCAAGCGCTAGTTTCATCAATACCATTTAGCATTCTTGCTTATCAGTTTGATTGACCTCTATTTCTTGTAAAGTGGTCGTGGCAGGAACAAGGGAATGATTTCTGTGGATACTACATCTGCGAGTCCATCCGCCACACGACCTGTGAGCGGGGCGGGTACTCTAACGAACAATATGAAGTACGTAAATAACAACATTCACAATTTTATTTTATTACCATCATTTGTGTTGAGTTTCATTCATTTATATATATATGTATTGACCCCCTTCTTCAAATTAGATGTTTCGGAAGCGGGATGAACTCCTAGCACCAGCTCGCATGCGAGCAATTCAAGAGGAATTGGCGGCATTCTTTCTTGACCACGTGATCCCTGAAGATGGAGAATTCTATGTGGACCCTGAGTCTGTATGATTATATTTGTAAGAGATAATTATTGTATATATGTAGCCGGTAGTGTCAGATAGATATACGAGAACTTGTTGTTCGACCAATCTCTCGGATAAGGAGAGGTGGTCGATATCACTTCTCTCTGTATATATGCATATATGTTCATGACGACGCGTGGATGCCTATTGGTCCCGGTTGGTGCCACCAACCGGGACCAAAGGGTCTCCTGACTGGGCTCTGCGCACTGCCCACGTGGAGGGCCTTTAGTCCCGGTTCTGGATTGAACCAGGACTAAAGGGGGGAGGTATTAGTACCGACACTTTAGTCCCGGTTCCTGAACCGGGACTAAAGGCCCTTACGAACCAAGACTATAGGCCCTTTTTCTACCAGTGTACCGAGGTAGCCACGACTTCTGTGACGATGCTTCCCCGTGTTCCTTTGCTGAAGGCTCTTGAATTTCACAGCCTTAGACTTGGCTACCTCGGTAGCGCAAGTGTCCTTGAACTTTTCGAACTCCTCTTCCATAAGTGTCGGATTTTCCTGCAGAATCTTGGACAGGGGTTCCTCAGCCTCCATAGTTCGTTTCACCCTCCCTTTCTAGGAGGCCAAATCATTGCCGAACATGCCCATGGCGTGATTGTTAATCTTTTTCATCTTCGGATCATCCCACGGATCTTCTATGTTATCATCCTGGTCAGGGAACTTGAATCTCTTGCGCAACTTCGTCAGGAGCAACTGCGTCAAATGTTCTTTACTCCTTAAGTCATCGTCGTTGATGCTCGCGCATTCCTTTAGGATGCATCCTACTTGGTTCCCATAGCACTTGCGAGGTTCTTCCGGCTCTAATGGCTCAAACTTGCCAAGTGCCATCTTTGTGATCACCAGTCGTCCAATCCCTAGTTTGTTAGGTTTTCGTATCCTCTGCTTCTTCTGCTTCTTCTTTTCGGTAGCGGCATCGGCATCGACGCCGGTACCTTCCCCGCCGGTCTCGTCGCCGCCATCAGTGCCAGCGCCGTCGGTGTCAATGTCGGCGTCAGTACCATCATCGAGGCCGACCTGCAAACCTTGACTTTGCATTTTCTTAGCAGTCAAATAGTCGAGGTACTCTTGTTCACCCTCATAATCCATCTCGTCTGCATCTTGATCAAAAGGCCCAGTTTCTTCGTTGTTCGACATATTTCCTATGATTAAGTCTCCTCGTTTAATTCTAAAACTATGAAAAAAATGAGAAATGACATAAAAAAGAAATCTATGTTTGCCGGAATGTCGTTTCCCAGCACTCGATATGCCTACTATCTAGCACAAATCATGCCAAAATTCACGGAAAATTTTGGCATGACCTTTGCTAAAAAATGGACATATCGAGCGCCTGAAATTCACCGGAACGGAAATGAATCAACATTCCGGCGTAACATAGGCCACTCGGATCATTTACCCTGCACATAATCATCATGTCCAAATGACATGTCCAAATTTCCAAACATGACATGTCCAAAACATCACATGTCCACTTCAAATTTGCATATAAAAGGAAGAAAAATATATAATTTGAAGAAAAAACCTAGCTAAATTCATAACTAAATATATAACCTAATTAACCATCCGCCCTAACTAAAACATAACTAAATTATCCAAAAAACCTAGCTACCAGAGAGAGGAGGAGAGGTGGGGGGCTTACAGAGGGTGCAGGCCCGACGACAGCCGAGGTTGGGAGGGGTCGGGGTCGGGGTCGAGCGCCGGCACCAGAGCCGGGGTAGGGGTCGGGGCAGGGCCGTGGGCGAGTGATAAGTCTCCAACGTATCTATATTTTATGGGCTCTACTAAGCACTTTTATATTACGTTTGGGACTAACTTATTGACCTAGAGCCCGGTGCCAGTTTTTGTTTTTTCCCTTGTTTCAGTGTGTCGCAGAAAAGGAATATCAAACAGAGTCCAAACGGAATGAAACCTTCGAAAAAGTTATTTTTGGAAAGAAAGCAATACGGGAGACTTGGAGTGCATGTCAGGAAAGCAATGAGGGAGGCACGAGGCAGGGGGGCACGCCCACCCCCCTGGGTGCGCCCTACACCCTCGTGGGCCCCTCGTGGCTCCCCTGACGTATTTCTTCCTCCTATATATACCAATATACCCTAAAACCTTCCAGGAACAGAATAGATCGGGAGTTTTGCTGCCGCAAGCCTCTGTAGCCACCAAAAACCAATCGGGACTCTGTTCCGACACCCTGTAGGAGGGGGGAACCCTCACCAGTGGCCATCTTCATCATCCCGACGCTCTCCATGACGAGGAGGGAGTAGTTCACCCTCGGGGCTGAGGGTATGTACTAGTAGCTATGTGTTTGATCTCTCTCTCTCTCTCTCGTGTTCTTGTGGTGATTCGATCTTGATGTATCGTGAGCTTTGCTATTATAGTTGGATCTTATGTTGCATCTCCCCCTCTACTCTCTTGTAATGGATTGAGTTTTCCCTTTGAAGTTATCTTACCGGATTGAGTCTTTAAGGATTTGAGAACACTTGATGTATGTCTTGCCGTGCGTATCTGTGGTGACAATGGAATATCACGTGATTCACTTGATGTATGTTTTGGCGATCAACTTGCGGGTTCCGCCCATGAACCTATGCATAGGGGTTGGCACACGTTTTCGTCTTGACTCTCCGGTAGAAACTTTGGGGCACTCTTTGAAGTACTTTGTGTTAGTTTGAATAGATGAATCTGAGATTGTGTGATGCATATCGTATAATCATACCCATGGATACTTGAGGTGACATTGGAGTATCTAGGTGACATTAGGGTTTTGGTTGATTTGTGTCTTAAGGTGTTATTCTAGTACGAACTCTTGAATAGATCGATCCGAAAGAATAACTTTGAGGTGGTTTCATACCCTACAATAATCTCTTCGTTTGTTCTCCGCTATTAGTGACTTTGGAGTGACTCTTTGTTGCATGTTGAGGGATAGTTATATGATCTAATTATGTTATTGTTGTTGAGAGAACTTTCACTAGTGAAAGTATGAACCCTAGGCCTTGTTTCCTAGCATTGCAATACCGTTTACGCTCACTTTTATCATTAGTTACCGTGCTGTTTTTATATTTTCAGATTACAAAAACCTTTATCTACCATCCATATTGCACTTGTATCACCATCTCTTCGCCGAACTAGTGCACCTATACAATTTACCATTGTATTGGGTGTGTTGGGGACACAAGAGACTCTTTGTTATTTGGTTGCAGGGTTGTTTGAGAGAGACCATCTTCATCCTACGCCTCCCACGGATTGATAAACCTTAGGTCATCCACTTGAGGGAAACTTGCTACTATCTTACAAACCTCTGCACTTGGAGGCCCAACAACGTCTACAAGAAGAAGGTTGCGTAGTAGACATCAGCGAGCGCCGGGGTCGGGGCCGGGGCCGTGGGCGAGCGCCGTGGTCGGAGAGTGCTTGACGGTATATCTTTAGATCTTGCAATCGAATCTTTTTGTTTCTTGTTTTAGCACTAGTTTAGTTTATAAAATAAAACTACAAAAAAAATGGAATTGAGTTTACCTCATATGCTTAATCTTTTTAATATCTTTTGTGAGTATGATGGGAAGGAAAATTGTGCCAAAGTGTTAGAAGAAGAATGCATTAAAATGTTTGGCACTAAATCTTTGAATGATGAGCATGATTGCAATGTTGTTAGTATGAACTCATTGAATATCCATAGTACTAATGATGATTGCACTAGTTATGATGAAAATTTCTCCTATAAACATGTCAATTTTTATGGAGTGCATTGGGTTTGCAAGTACACAACAAATAGGGAAGATAGATATTCAAAGAGGCATAAGCATTTGGAAACTAAATGGTTGCAAGAAAGGCTAGATGTTTGTGCTGAAAAATTAAAATTTTTTAGCCGTACTTGTGAACTTTGCAATGAACGTGATCATTTCAGTACCCAATGCAAATTGTTTCATGATCGTATCGTGTCCAAAAGTTGTGATGACTTGATTTCCCTTGCACATCATAATGAACTTCGATTGCTCTTGGTTTATGAAGAAATGAAACTTATAACTAAGGCTATTCCAGAATTTGCCCTTGATAGAGTTCTTGATTTTGATCTAGAGGAAATTTATATGTATTGTGCGGTGAATTGCATTGAAAATCCTTATATTGCCAATTACATAAAGAAAATAAAACAATAGAAGATGAAGGAATACTAACGAAAGGGAAGAGACTTCCCAATATTTTCCTATTATTTCTTATGATGAATCAGATAACGAGGAGGAGGCTTCTATTCAACCGATCTCATTAATAAGGAGCTCCAAAATGAGGATTGAACCCACACATGATGTAGTGAAGAAGAAGAAAAGAAAAAGGAAGAGAGGTAAAAAGATATCTCTCCCAAATAATGTTGCTCCTATTATTGTTGTGCCTCATGAAAATGAATCAAAAATAATTGCGGAAGATGATGCACTTGATGATGATCTCGTTATGCCTATTGCTTGTTGTGATGATTATGATTGGGAAGATAATAATACTTCTTTTGATCTTGAAAACCTTTTTGGCACTTGCTTGGAAGAATATGATAATAATGTTTTCTATACTATTGGTGCTATCCATACTATTAATGATGAGAGTGATTATGCTTATGATATGAAAAGGCCCAAGCTTGGGGATGCTACGTTTAATGAAGATGATATTTTTAGTCTCCCAAGTTTTGATATGCAAATGTATAGTGATGATAGCATGCCTCCTACTTATGATGATTATATTGATGAAAGTGGGTTTGGAAGAGTGTACAATTTAGGAATTAATGATCCCACTATTTTGGAGGATGTTCGATCTTATTATGATAATTATGAAAGTGGATTTGGAGAGGTCATGACTTTATTTAGTGATGTATCCACTATCTTGGAAGAGGTTTCAATCGATTATGATGTGAACAAAGTTGCTACTTATGATGATTATTGTGATGAAACTTATGCTATAAAAAGTAGTGATGATTATATTAAAACTTGTCATGATTATAATTACCCTTTTTCTAAACTTTACTCTTTTAATGTGGAAACAATTTATAGTATGCAAGTCTCTTATGATACTCCCACTATTCTGAATGAGAAGAATTTTTCTTATGTGGAGAGTAGTAAATTTTCTATGCAAGTAGATCATGAAAAGAATGCTTTAGGTTCTAGTTATATTGTTGAATTCACTCATGATGCTACTGAAAATTATTATGAGGGAGGAATATATGCTTGTAGGAATTGCAATAATATCAAATTTCCTCTCTATGTGCTTAAAGTTTTGAAGTTATGCTTGTTTTGCCTTCCTATGCTAGTTGATTATTGTTCCCATAAGTTGTTTGCTAACAAATCCCTATGCATAGGAAGTGTGTTAGACTTAAATGTGCTAGTCATATTCTTCATGATGCTCTCTTTATGTTTCAAATCCTATCTTTTATGTGAGCATCATTGAAATCATCATGCCTAGCTAGGGGTGTTAAACGTTTGCGCTTGTTGGGAGGCAACCCAATTTTATTTTAGTTTCTTGATGTTTGGTTCTGTTTAGGAATAAATAATCCTTCTAGCTTATGTTTATATGTGTCTTTATGTTTTAATTAGTGTTTGTGCCAAGTAGAACCTTTGGGAAGACTTGGGTGAAGTCTTTATGATCATGTTGTAAAAAACAGAAACTTTAGCGCTCACGAGATTAGCTAAATATTTTTACTGGAGAGTGCTATTTAGTTGATTATTTTTGAAGATGATTACTAGAAAAATTCCTCAGGTCCACCAATTTATTTTAGAATTTTTGGAGTTCCGGAAGTATACGTTTGATACAGATTACTACAGACTGTTCTGTTTTTGACAGATTCTGTTTTCTATGTGTTGTTTGCTTATTTTGATGAACCTATGGCTAGTAAAATAGTTTATAACCCATAGAGAAGTTGTAATACAGTAGGTTTAACACCAATATAAATAAAGAATGAGTTCATTAAAGTACCTAAGTGGTGATTTATTTTCTTATACTAACGGAGCTTACGAGTTTTCTGTTAAGTTTTGTGTTGTGAAGTTTTCAAGTTTTGGGTAAAGATTCGATGGACTATTGAATAAGGAGTGGCAAGAGCCTAAGATTGGGGATGCCCAAGGCACCCCAAGGTAATATTCAAGGACAACCAAGAGCCTAAGCTTGGGGATGCCCCGGATGGCATCCCCTCTTTCGTCTTCGTTCATCGGTAACTTTACTTGGAGCTATATTTTTATTCACCACATGATATGTGTTTTTCTTGGAGCGTCAATTTATTTTGTTTTGCTTGCTGTTTGAATAAAATATCAAGATCTGAAACTATTGAATGAGAGAGAGTCTTCACATAGCCATAATTATTTAACTACTCATTGATCTTCACTTATATCTTTTTGGAGTAGTTTGTCATTTACTCGTGTGCTTCACTTATATCCTATGAGTAAATGGTTGAGTGAATTGAATATCATAAATATGAAATTATATATGTTTCATATGATTATCCCATGGGGAGTAATGATTTTACATATAAGAAGTAGAGGTGGTAAATTTATTGAAGGTTAGCAAACATTGTATTGGTCACTTGAACAATTCATGAAAGAATATTGAAGGATGAGAGATTTCACATATAAATATACTATCGTGGACATCTTCTATGATTGTGATCCCCATTAATTATTTTCAAACCTGAGCAAATTAGTTGAAGTTGGACAAGGAAGACAACATAATGAGTTATGCTCGGGTATATTTGTATAGAAGTTATATTGTTTTGGATCCTCTAACATGTGGTGCTTGCTATTTAGAATCCTTTTCTAGCCAAAATATCTGTACTAAGCGGGAATACTGCTTGTGCATCCAAATCCCTTGAACCAAGTTTCTTCCATGAGTGTCCACCATACCTACCTATATGCGGTATTTACCTGTCGTTCCAAGTAAATTTGCATGTGCCAAACTCTAAACCTTCAAATAATAATCTGTTTTGTATGCCCGAATCGCTCGTGTAGCGACTAGGGGCTAGCAGTATCTTCCATGCTAGGTGGGTTATTCTCACGATGAGTGGACTCCGCTCATCATTCATGAGAAAATGGCTGCTAACTGGGATGCCCAGTCCCATGATCAAAAGATCGAAATCAAAAAAAAAATTACAAACAAAACTCCCCCAGGATTGATGTTAGTTGGAGGCACCCGTTGTTTCGGGCAAGCCATGGATTGATGATTGTTGGTGGAGGGGGAGTAAAAATCTTTACCTTTCTGTTTGGGAACCGCCTATAATGTATGTAGTATGGAAGATATTGGGAACTCTTGGTCGTTATGTTGACAATAAAAGCATACCTCTCAAAATTATTTTCATCTCTATTTTTGCTTCGAGCTCTGGCACCTCTGCAAATCCCTGCTTCCCTCTGCGAAGGGCCTATCTTTTACTTTTATGCAAGAGTCAGTAGTATTCCTTCTCGTTCCAACCTACTCGTTAGTTGGCAAGCATCATGTGATGGAAAGATCTAGGCATATATGGCCATTCAAATATATTGGAGCATGAATTGTCACTGTTGACATTACCCTTGAGGTAAAAGGTTGGGAGGCGAAACATTGAGCCCCTATCTTTCTCTGTGTTCGATGAATACTATTTGTTCTAAAAGTATGCTTTGAGTGGTAGCAATCATGGAAGACTAAATGATAGTTGAGTATGTTGCTGAATCAAAGCTCTGACATAGACTCTTCCTGAAAATAAGATGAATTGTAATTGTTTGATGACTAATAACATGGTTTGTTAGTTTTCAAGAAAGTTTATGATCTATACTTTAACATGTGAATACCTTGTTACTTGATCATGAAAAGTTCTATGAGTTGAACTAATGTTATGACATATAATGATGCTAGAAAAGGTGATTGAAATTATGATTGATCAAACTTATGCACCTGCTAGCATTCGCACTTCATAAATTATTTGTTTTATCATTTACCTAGTCGAGGACGAGCAGGAATTAAGCTTGGGGATGCTGATACGTCTCCAACATATCTATAATTTATGAAGTATTCATGCTATTATGTTATCCATCTTGGATGTTTTATGGGCTCTACTATGCACTTTTATATTACTTTTGGGACTAACCTACTGACATAGAGCCCAGTGCCAGTTTCTGTTTTTTTTCTCTTGTTTCAGTGTTTCGCAGAAAAGGAATATCAAACGGATTCCAAACGAAATGAAACCTTCGGAAAAGTTATTTTTCGAAATAAAGCAATACGGGAGACTTGGAGTGCACGTCAGGAAAGCAACAAGGGAGGCACGAGGCAGGGGGGCGCGCCCTCCACCCTCGTGGGCCCCTCGTGGCTCCCCTGACGTATTTCTTCCTCCTATATATATATACCAATATACCCTAAAACCTTCGGGGAACAGGATAGATCGGGAGTTCCGCCGCCGCAAGCCTCTGTAGCCACCAAAAACCAATCGGGACCCTGTTCTGGCACCCTGCCGGAGGGGGGAACCCTCACCGGTGGCCATATGCATCATCCCGGCGCTCTCCATGACGAGGAGAGAGTAGTTCACCCTCGGGGCTAAGGTTATGTACCAGTAGCTATGTGTTTGATCTCTCTCTCTCTCTCATATTCTTGAGGTGATTCGATCTTGTTGTATCGCGAGCTTTTCTATTATAGTTGGATCTTATGTTGCTTCTCCCCCTCTACTCTCTTGTAATGGATTGAGTTTTCCCTTTGAAGTTATCTTATCGGATTGAGTCTTTAAGGATTTGAGAACACTTGATGTATGTCTTGCCGTGCGTATCTGTGGTGACAATGGGATATCACGTGATTCACTTGATGTATGTTTTGGTGATCAACTTGCGGGTTCCGCCCATAAACCTATGCATAGGGGTTGGCACACGTTTTTGTCTTGAATCTCCGGTAGAAACTTTGGGGCACTCTTTGAAGTACTTTGTGTTGATTTGAATAGATGAATCTAAGATTGTCTGATGCATATCGTATAATCATACCCATGGATACTTGAGGTGACATTAGGGTTTTGGCTGATTCGTGTCTTAAGGTGTTATTCTAGTATGAACTCTTGAATAGATCGATCCGAAAGAATAACTTTGAGGTGGTTTCATACCCTACAATAATCTCTTCGTTTGTTCTCCGCAATTAGTGACTTTGGAGTGACTCTTTGTTGCATGTTGAGGGATAGTTATATGATCTAATTATGTTATTATTGTAGAGAGAACTTGCACTAGTGAAAGTATGAACCCTAGGCCTTGTTTCCTAGCATTGCAATACCATTTACGCTCACTTTTAGCATTATTTACCTTGCTATTTTTATATTTTCAGATTACAAAAACCTTTATCTATCATCCATATTGCACTCTTTGTTATTTGGTTGCAAGGTTGTTTGAGAGAGACCATCTTCATCCTATGCCTCCCACGGATTGATAAACCTTAGGTCATCCACTTGAGGGAAACTTGCTACTGTCTTACAAACCTCTGCACTTGGAGGCCCAACAACGTCTACAAGAAGAAGGTTGCGTAGTAGACATCAGCGAGCGCCGGGGTCGGGGCCGGGGCCGTGGGTGAGCGCCGTGGTCGGGGTCGGGGGCCGGAGCCAGCATCGGGGTCGAGGGCGAGCGCAGAGGCACGGCGAGGGCTCCGGCGGCGCGACGGGGGAAGAGAGAGTGTGGGGGGCGGGATGAAGAGAGGAGTGGGGATTTTTAGGGTTAAGTGGGCATAGTAGTAGCGCGTTTAGGCAAAATGCGCTATAGCTACCCGAGGTAGCTATAGCGGTTTCCTGTAGAAACCGCTACTGCTACCTTGACTAGTTGTAGCTCTTTTCTGAAAAACGTGCTGTTGCTATAACTAGTACCTATATAACAGTTTTCCCATTTGTTTCCTTCTATTTTCTTTTCCTTTATTTTCTCTTACTTTTTTCCGAGAGTAGTTAACTAAGGGAATTGAAGGCGGTATATATTGCATCATTTAATGGTTAAATATGTATACAAAATAGGACCATATATATATTACATCATTGGACCAAAGCATAATAATGGCTAAGTGTTTATACAAAATAGGAACATATATATTACATCATTTGACCGATAACATACGGTTCCTGAGCATTGACGTTTTCGTTTTTGAGTCAGCTTCTTTCCCTTCTTTTTCGTTGAAGAATAATTGAGCCCCTCATTGTGACTTTGCCTTTTCCATGGAGTATGATTTTTCTTAGGTAATGTAGTATTGATTCTTCTTTTGACGTATACTTCATCATCATCATCTTCTTCCCTCATTAGGTTGCCGTACTGATCGTAGTCTTCCTCGTTGGCGACTCCATCCATTCCAATGATGTTCCTTTTGCCTCTCCTCATGACAACACGGCTGGGATTGCGCGGGTCGATTATGAAGAAGCATTGTGTCACGTGCTTAGCGTGTACCCATGGCTCATTTTTTGGGATAGCGTTCACGGTAGCGCTCTTGGCGTCGGGTATAGTCATGGTAGTGAAATTCCGGTTTTCTCTTTCGACATTCTTAGCCCATCTGACACGGAACATCGTCGTGTTGTGCAGTCCAGAGTAGTCAAGCTCCCAGATCTCCTCAACCCTTCCGTAAAATCTTTCAGTTGCGTTCATGCATTCCATCATCGCCCCTGAGTTCTGATCATCACTGTCCATATCTTTGGCCTCCGTGTAGAACGTGTATCCGTTGATATCGTATGCCTGATAGGTTAGGAGGTTGGGAGGGGCCATGTGCTACGGCGTATATGAGCAATCCGTCCTTAGAGCCCTCCTCCGGGGGATTAGCAATAAAATGCTCTTTGAACCAAAGCAGGAAAGTGGAGTTGTGCTCTCTAGTAACTTCGGCGTCTGTCCTGCATACCCCTCGGTCACGATACTTCTTTGCGATAATTTCTTTGTGCAGTGCCACGAAAGGATCTACCTCGTCTAGGTGTTATAGCACTACCAAGTTTTCTATGTCAAAGTCACTGCATCGATCTGAGTATGCCACGTGCAGTTCCCTGCGACCGTTGGAGTGACCTTCTCCTTCGACCCTCCCATCGTGCTTGTTAACGGGAAGACCAACACTAACATCAGGCGGCTGGTCTGCGCCATATAGAAAATTCTCGCAGAAAGAGATGCACTCATGTGTCAGATAGCCCTAGACGATTGATGACCCACAATTATAGGGGATCTATCATAGTCCTTTCGATAAGTAAGAGTGTTGAACCCAACGAGGAGCAGAAGGAAATGATAAGCGGTTTTCAGCAAGGTATTCTCTGCAAGTACTAAAAAAAGTGGAATCAGATAGTTTTGTGATAAGATAATTTGTAACGAGCAACAAGTAACAAAAGTAAATAAAGTGCAGCAAGGTGGCCCATTCCTTTTTGTAGCAAAGGACAAGCCTGGACAAACTCTTATAATGAGAAAAGCGCTCCCGAGGACACATGAGAATATTGTCAAGCTAGTTTTCATCACGTTCATATGATTCGCGTTCGGTACTTTGATAATTTGATATGTGGGTGGACCGGTGCTTGGGTTCTGTTCTTACTTGAACAAGCATCCCACTTATGATTAACCTTTATTGCAAGCATCCGCAACTACAACAAAAGTATTGAGGTAAACCTAACCATAGCATGAAACATATGGATCCAAATCAGCCCCTTACGAAGCAACGCACAAACTAGGGTTTAAGCTTCTGTCACTCTAGCAACCCATCATCTACTTATTACTTCCCAATGCCCTCCTCTAGGCCCAAATAATGGTGAAGTGTTATGTAGTCGACGTTCACATAACACCACTAGAGGATAGACAACATACATCTCATCAAAATATCGAACGAATACCAAATTCACATGATTACTAATAGCAAGACTTCTCCCATGTCCTCAGGAACAAACGTAACTACTCACAAAGCATATTCATGTTCATAATCAGAGAGGTAATAATATGCATAAAGGATCTGAACATATGATCTTCCACCAAATAAACCAACTAGCATCAACTACAAGGAGTAATTAACACTACTAGCAACCTACTAGTACCAATCCCGGACTTGGATACAAGAATTGGATACAAGAGATGAACTAGGATTTTGAGAGGAGATGGTGCTGGTGAAGATGTTGATGGAGATTGCCCTCTCTCGATGAGAGGAGTGTTGGTGTTGATGATGGCGATGATTTCCCCCTCCCGGAGGGAAGTGTCCCCGGCAGAACAGCTCTACCGGAGCCCTAGATTGGTTCCGCCAAGGTTTCGCCTCGTGGCAGCGGAGTCTCGTCCCGAAAGGTTGCTTATGATTTTTCCCTCGGCGAAAGACCTCATATAGCAAAAGATGGCCACCGGAGGGCCAACAGGGGGCCCACGAGGCAGGGGCGCGCCCTGGGGGATAGGGCGCGCCCCCACCCTCGTGGCCAGATGGGTCCCCTTCTAGTGTATTTCTTTCGCTCAATATTTTTATATATTCTGAAAATGACTTCCGTGGAGTTTCAGGACTTTTGGAGTTGCGCAGAATAGGTCTCTAATATTTTCTCCTTTTCCAGCCCATAATTCCAGTTACCGGCATTCTCCCTCCTTATGTAAACCTTGTAAAATAAGAGAGAATAGGCATAATAATTGTGACATAATGTGTAATAACAGCCCATAATGCAATAAATATCGATATAAAAGCATGATGCAAAATGGACGTATCAACTCCCTCAAGCTTAGACCTCGCTTGTCCTCAAGCGAAAGCCGATAACGATAAATATGTCCTCATGTTTAGAGGAAGAGGTGTCGATAAAAATAAAATACGGACATGAGGGCATCATGATTGTTTTCATAACAGCAACATATATGGATATTTTCATATGATTTCTTATGTTCAAGTGATGATCTATTCACAATGCAAAAGTATGAATTAGAAACTTTATTGAGAACTAACAAACTATAATCTCGGTCATTGAAGCAATTGCAATTTAGCATAACATCGGAAAGAGTCTATGTCAGAGCTCTCTAGCAAGTCCACATACTCAACTATCATTTAGTCTTTCATAATTGCTAACACTCACGCAATACTTGTGGTTACGGAGTTTTAGTCGGACACAGAGAAAGATAGGGGCTTATAGTTTCGCCTCCCAACCTTTTACCTCAAGGGTAATGTCAACAATAATAACTCATGCTCCCCTACATCCAATTAGATATATCTATCAGGATCTTTCCAACATACTGTGCTTGCCAAAGGATAAAATGTAAAAAGGAAAGGTGAAGATCACCATGACTCTTGCATAAGGTAGAAGATAATAGTAACAGATAGGCCCTCCGCAGAGGGAAGCAGAGGTTGCCATGCGCTTTTAGGGTTGGATGCATAAAATCTTAATACGAAAGAACGTCACTTTATATTGCCCATTGTGATATGAACCTTTATTATGCAGTCCATCGCTTTTATTTCTTCCACATAAAAATATCGTATAAAGCTTATTTCCTCCACACCAATCAATCATACATATTTAAAGAGCAATTTTTATTGCTTGCACCGATGACAACTTACTTGAAGGATCTTACTCAATCCATAGGTACGTATGGTGGACTCTCATGGCAAAACTGGTTTAAGGGTTTTGGAAGCACAAGTAGTATCTCTACTTGGTGCTGAGAATTTGGCTAGCAAGAGAGGGAAAGGCAAGCTCAACATGTTGGATGATCCATGACAATATACTTTATCTCAGATATAAGAAAACATAACTCATTATGTTGTCTTCCTTGTCCAACATCAACTCTTTAGCATGTCATATTTTAATGAGTGCTCCCAATGATAAAAGATCTCCATGATAATATATTTATATGTGAAACCCCTCTTTCTTTATTACTTCCTATTAATTGCAGCGATGACCAAAGCTATGTTTGTCCACTCCCAACAATTTTTAATCATCATACTCTTTTTATGTGAAGTCATTACTCTCAATAAGATCAATATGAACTCTTTGTTCTTTTTATTCTTTTTCTCTTTTCTTTTATCCACTCAAGATCATAGCAAGAAAATCAAGCCCTTGACTCAACACTAATCTTTACTATAAATAGCTCATGGACTCGATTACATAGAGAGATCATAAAGCAAAACTCAAAACTAGATCATGCCATAAACTTTATTCTACTAGATCAAGATACTACTAATAGGATCGAACTAAGAAAAACGGTAAAGATAGGAGTGTGATGGTGATACGATACCGGGGCACCTCCCCCAAGCTTGGCAGTTGCCAAGGGGAGTGCCCATACCCAAGTGATTATATCTCCTTTGCTGGTGAAGAAGGTGGAGTTGATGGATAGTCGCACATCGAGCGTAAGAGGTCCTCCAGCTTGCGGATAATGCCTTTGAGTGCAACGATATGCTCCTTCAACAAAATATTTTCATGTGTGAGATACTTGTTTTGTATACGAGCTAACTCAATCGTCTTGAAAGCTTCAATCTCAGTTGGGGTAAGAAGATTGTGATCAAGTTGAAGGATGTCTTCTTCTGCCGGAGCTTGGTCCTCCGAGGCCTTCTTGATCCCTTCATCCTTGTTGATCTTCATGGGTTATTCCCTCTTCAGCTCTATCTTCATTAGCCAAGCATCGTTGTCACCATTGTTAGAGGAGGGCAATGACATGATGCCTGGCCTTGACAACCCTGACAGAGAACAGCTCGAAACAAGAACAGAGGATAATTGCGTGATACAATAGTCAAAACCTTCGGGAGAATATATAATGAATTTTTACCGACCAAAATATGTATCGTGCAAGAAAACAGAGTGCGGAAGGCACATGAGGTGCCCACGAGGTAGGGGGCGCCCAGCGGGGTAGGGCGCGCCCTCCACCCTCGTGTCCTTCCCGGACTGCTTCTTATTTTTCTATTTTTCTAAATATTCCAAAATGGAGAAATATTTCCTTAAAAACTGTTTTGGAGTCGGTTTACTTATCGTACCACATACCTATTCCTTTTGGGAGTCTGAAACGTTCTAGAAAGTGTCTCTTATGTATTCCTCTGGGGTTACGGTTTCAATAACATTGGTTTCAACGTTTATGGGATTACCTGAGATATAATGTTTGATTCTTTGACCGTTCACCACCTTCGGATTTGTGCCTTCGAAGTTGTTGATTTTTATGGCATCGGAATGATAGACCTCCTCGATAACATAAGGTCCTTCCCATTTAGGTAGAAGTTTTCCTGCAAAAAATCTTAAATGAGAATTGTATAGTAATACATAATCACCTACATTAAACTCACGCTTTTGTATTCTTTTGTCATGCCATCTTTTAACTTTTTCTTTAAATAACTTGGCATTTTCATAAGCTTGGGTTCTCCATTCATCAAGTGAGCTAATATAAAATAACCTCTTCCCACCGGCAAGTTTGAAATCATAATTGAGCTCTTTAATAGCCCAATAAGCCTTATGTTCTAGTTCGAGAGGTAAGTGACATGCTTTTCCATAAACCATTTTATACGGAGACATACCCATAGGATTTTTGTATGCAGTTCTATAGGCCCATAATGCATCATCAAGTTTCTTGGATCAATTCTTTCTAGACCTATTGACAGTCTTTTGCAAAATTAATTTAAGCTCTCTGTTACTCAATTCTACTTGACCACTAGACTGAGGATGATAAGGAGATGCAATTCTATGATTAACATCATATTTAGCAAGCATTTTACGGAAGGCACCATGAATAAAATGTGAACCAACATCAGTCATTAAGTATCTAGGGACTCCAAACCTCGGAAAAATAACTTCTTTAAGCATTTTAATAGAGGTGTTATGATCAGCACTACTAGTTGGAATAGCTTCTACCCACTTAGTAACGTAATCAACAGCAACTAAAATATGTGTATATCCATTAGAGGCAGGAAAAGGTCCCATATAATCAAAGCCCCAAACATCAAATGGTTCAATAACAAGTGAATAATTCATAGGCATTTCCTGACGTCTACTAATATTACCAATTCTTTGATATTCATCACAAGATAAGGAAAACTTACGAGCATCCTTGAAGAGAGTAGGCCAATAAAAACCAGATTGCAATACCTTATGTGCAGTTCTGTCTCCAGCGTGGTGTCCTCCATAAGCTTCGGAGTGGCACTTGCGTAGGATCTGTTCCTGTTCATGCTCAGGTACACAACGTCTAATAACACCATCTACTCCTTCTCTATAAAGATGTGGGTCATCCCAAAAGTAATGCCTCAAATCATAGAAGAACTTTTTCTTTTGTTGGTATGTGAAACTAGGTGGTATAAATTTTGCAACAATATAATTAGCATAATCAGCATACCATGGAGTACTACGAGAAGTATTTATGACATTTAATTGCTCATCAGGAAAGCTATCATCAATAGGTAGTGGGTCATCAAGAACATTTTCTAACATAGACAAGTTATCTACAACGGGGTTCTCAGCTCCCTTTCTATCAACAATATGCAAATCAAATTCTTGTAGCAAGAGAACCCATCTAATAAGTCTAGGTTTAGCATCTTTATTTTCCATAAGATATTTAATAGCAGCATGATCAGTGTGAATAGTTACTTTAGAATCAACAATATAAGGTCTGAACTTATCACAAGCAAATACAACTGCTAAAAATTCTTTCTCAGTAGTAGCATAATTTCTTTGAGCATTGTCTAGAGTCTTACTAGCATAATGGATAACATTTTATTTCTTATCAACTCTTTGCCCTAGAACAGCACCTACAGCATAATCACTAGCATCACACATTATTTCAAAGGGTAAATTCCAATCAGGTGGCTGAACAATAGGTGCAGAGATTAATGCTTTCTTAAGTATTTCAAATGCTGCTACTCAATCATCATCAAAGACAAATGGTATATCTTTTTGCAATAAATTAGTCAGAGGCCGAGAAATTTTTGAGAAGTCCTTAATGAACCTCCTATAAAATCCCCGTGACCAAGGAAACTTCTTATACCTTTGATGTCCTTGGGACATGGCATCTTCTCAATAGCATCAGCCTTGGCTTTATCAACTTCAATACCTGTTTCAGAAACTTTATGCCCCAAGACAATACCTTCATTAACCATAAAGTGGCACTTTTCCCAATTCAAGACAAGATTAGTTTCTTCACATCTCTGCAAAACTCGATAAAGATTGCTCAAGCAATCATCAAAAGAGGATCCATAGACGGAAAAATCGTCCATGAAAACCTCACAAATCTTTTCACAAAAGTCAGAGAATATAGCCATCATGCATCTTTGAAAGGTAGCAGGTGCATTACATAAACCAAAAGGCATACGTCGATAAGCAAAAGTACCAAAAGGGCATGTAAAAGTAGTCTTTGATTGATCATTGGCTGACACGGGTATTTGAGAGAAACCAGAATAACCATCTAGAAAGCAAAAATGTGTATGTTTAGATAATCTTTCTAGCATTTGATAGATAAAAGGTAAGGGGTAATGATCTTTCTTAGTAGATTGATTTAATTTGCAGAAATCAATTACCATCCTATACCCTGTAATAATTCTTTGAGGAATCAATTCATCTTTATCATTAGGAACAACAGTAATACCTCCTTTCTTAGGGACACAATGAACAGGACTTACCCACTGACTATCAGCAACAGGATAAATTATACCTGCCTCAGGGAGCTTTAGTATTTCCTTTCTTACCACTTCTTTCATTTTAGGATTCAGCCGTCGTTGATGATCAATAACTGGTTTGGCATCTTTCTCCAAATTTATTTTATGTTGACATAGAGTGGGACTAATGCCCTTAAGATCATCAAGAGTATATCCAATAGCAGCACGGTGCTTCTTCAGAGTTTTCAATAATCTCTCTTCTTCATGCTCTGAAAGGATAGCACTAATAAGAACAGGATATATCTTCTTTTCATCAAGATAAGCATATTTACGAGTATCAGGCAATGGTTTAAGCTCAAACATGGGATCACCCTTGGGTGGAGGAGGATCCCCTAGGATTTCAACAGGCAAATTGTGTTTTAGAATAGGTTCCTGTTTAAAGAATACTTCATCTATTTCCTTTCTTTCATTCATAAACATATCATTTTCATGGTCTAGCAAATATTGTTCTAAAGGATCACTAGGAGGTACGTCAATAGAAGCAACACCAATAATTTCATCCTTACTAGGCAATTCTTCTTCACGGTGTTGTCTACTAAATTTAGAGAAATTAAACTCATGGGACATATCACCCAAACCAATAGTAACAACATTCTTTTCGCAGTCTATCTTAGCATTAACGGTGTTCAAGAAGGGTCTACCAAACATAATGGGACAAAAGATATCTTGTGGGGAACCAAGAACAAGAAAATCAGCAGGATATTTAGTTTTCCCACACAAGACTTCCACATCTCTAACAATTCCCATTGGTGAAATAGTATCCCTATTGGCAAGCTTAATTATGACATCAATATCTTCTAACTCAGCAGGTGCAATTTCGTGCATAATTTCTGTAACATCCCGAGTTTCAGAATGTTTTAAGAAAAAGTTTATCAAAAATCAGGGCGAGAAAATTTCATTTGTTTTATTTGGTAACAAAGCATAAATTGGACTTTTATAATTTGAAGGATTTAACTTGATCTAATGTGAACTTAAATTTAACTTGAGTTTTGTTTTCCTCTTTTAGTTGGGTTTTGTTTTTCTCCCATCAGCATATTAAATTATGCGCATTTGTATTTTGTAACTTCTGTTGAATTTGTTAGCTTCTATTCCTTTTCTAGATTTTCCTAAGAAGGAAAATATATTTAATTTCTTTTCCCAAACTCTGGGCAATATTCGATGCCCAATCTACCTTCTCTATTTTCCCTTGTGTTTCTTATTCCTCTCACCCGAATGGACCCAGCCCATCTCTTTTATTTCTTTCTCCATCTCTCTTGGACCGTAGCCCAACAACCCCATCTCTCTATTTTTTCGTTCTTCCCTCCTTCCTCATGGGTCTGGCCCATCTCACCCAGCAGAGCGACCTCTCTTCTCCTCCCTCTCAGTATGCTCACAATCCTATCGAAAGGAAACGTCAACAACCATGATTCCTCCTCTCCTTTTATTTCCCATAAACCCATCGGTTTCCAAAACTGAAAGGCCTTATCGTGCGCCTCCACCTCTTCTTCCACCTCGATCACTTCATCTCCTTCTTTCACCCGCGCTTACACGCGCACCAATTACATAGAAGAGAAAACCTACAGCCACTATGCACCCCTCCTCTAACTTCCTTAATACTTCACGGTTTCCAAATCCGTGAATACATGGACCAGCGCCCCGATCTCCTCTCTCATTCCTCTCAGCCCTCCTGCCTTCTCCCATCTTTGTTTTGCCAAGAGCCCTCCTCAAACTGCTGCTGCTCCATGGACACGAGAGCTTGTTCCCATCGACTCACGACACCTCCATCCAAATCCTTGCGCTCGAAGGTCCTGCTCCATGTCATGATTCCATTCAGAGAAGAAGGAACATGTTCCGTCGACCACACGCGAAGACTTTCACATGTCCGTTGATACGTCTCCGTCGTATCTACTTTTCCAAACACTTTTGCCCTTGTTTTGGACTCTAACTTGTATGATTTGAATGGAACTAACCCGGACTGATGCTGTTTTCAGCAGAATTGCCATGATGTTGTTTCATGTGCAGAAAACAAATATTCTCAGAAAGTCCTGAAACTCCACAGAACACCTTAGAAAAAACAATAAAAAATCCTCGCCAAAATGAAGACCAGTGGGCCCACACCCTGTCCATGAGGGTGGGGGGCACCCCCCCTCTAGGGCGCGCCCCCTACCTCGTGGGCCCCCTGGATGCCCTCCGACGCCAACTCCAACTCTATATATTGGCTTTCAGGGAGAAAAAAATCAGAGAGAAGAAATCATCGCGTTTTACGATATGGAGCCGCCGCCAAGCCCTAAAACCTCTCGGGAGGGCTGATCTGGAGTCCGTTCGGGGCTCCGGAGAGGGGGATTCATCGCCGTCGTCATCATCAACCATCCTCCATCACCAATTTCATGATGCTCACCGCCGTGCATCAGTAATTCCATCGTAGGCTTGCTGGACGGTCATGGGTTGGATGAGATTTATCATGTAATCGAGTTAGTTTTGTTAGGGTTTGATCCCTAATATCCACTATGTTCTGAGATTGATGTTGCTATGACTTTGCTATGCTTAATGCTTGTCACTAGGGCCCGAGTGCCATGATTTCATATCTGAACCTATTATGTTTTCATGAATATATGTGAGTTCTTTATCCTATCTTGCAAGTCTATAGTCACCTATTATGTGTTATGATCCGACAACCCCGAAGTGACAATAATCGGGATACTTCTCGGTGATGACCATAGTTTGAGGAGTTCATGTATTCACTATGTGCTAATGCTTTGTTCCGGTTCTCTATTAAAAGGAGGCCTTAATATCCCTTAGTTTCCAATAGGACCCCGCTGCCACGGGAGGGTAGGACAAAAGATGTCATGCAAGTTCTTTTCCATAAGCATGTATGACTATATACGGATTACATGCCTACATTACATTGATGAATTGGAGCTAGTTCTGTGTCACCCTATGTTATGACTGCTACATGATGAACTGCATCCGGCATAATTATCCATCACTAATCCGGTGCCTACGAGTTTTCCATATACTGGTTCTCGCTTATTTACTTTCCCGCTGCTACTGTTACAATCACTACAAAATACCAAAAACATTACTTTTATGTCTTTACTTTTGTTACCGTTACCACCACTATCATATTACTTTGCTACTAAACACTTTGCTCCAGATACTAAGTTTCCACGTGTGGTTGAATTGACAACTCAGCTGCTAATACTTGAGAATATTCTTTGGCTCCCCTTGTGTCGAATCAATAAATTTGGGTTGAATACTCTACCCTCGAAAGCTGTTGAGATCCCCTATACTTGTGGGTTATCAAGACTAATTTCTGGCGCTGTTGCCGGGGAGCATAGCTCTATTCTTTGAGTCACTTGGGATTTATATCTGCTGGACACTATGAAGAACTTGAAAGATGCTAAGACAACAATTTATCCCTCAACTACGAGGGGACGTAAGGAACTGCCATCTAGCTCTGCACTTGATTCACCTTCTGTTATGAGTAAGCTTCCGACACCTAAACCTTCTTCTGCTATTTGTTCTGATATGTCGCATGTTATTGATGATGCCACTTCTGCTATACATGATACTTATGATGAAAGTGCTTCTATGCCTGATACTACTGTGCCCCTTGGTAAATTTCTTGATGAACAAATTGCTAGGGCTAGAGAAAAAGAAATTATTGAATCTGAATACGATGATGAAAGTGATGATGAAAATATGCCTGTTATTCCTGAGGGTTATCTTTTTTATATAGAATCTTCTGCCGCTATTTTAGCTTGCAAAGATAGATATGAGCTAAAAAGGTTATTAGCTAAGTGGAACAAAGAATCACTTAGAGATAAAATGAAACCTGACCCTGCTTTTGCTACCTCACCTATATGTGTTCCTGATAAGGATTATGAATTCTCTGTCGATCCTGATATAATTACTTTGGTTGAATCTGATCCTTTTTATGGCTATGAGTCTGAAACTGTTGTGGCACATCTTACTAAATTAAATGATATAGCCGCCCTGTTCACTAATGATGAGAGATCGCGTTACTTTTATATACTCAAAATATTTCCGTTCTCATTGAAGGGTGATGCTAAGATATGGTTTAATTCTCTTGATCCTGGTTGTGTGCGTAGTCCCTAGGATATGATTTATTACTTCTCTACTAAATATTTCCCTGCTCATAAGAAACAAGCTGCTTTAAGGGAAATATACAACTTTGTGCAAATTAAAGAAGAGAGTCTCCCACAAGCTTGGGGGAGGCTTCTCAAGTTACTTAATGCTTTGCCTGATTATCCTCTTAAGAAACCTGAAATACTTGATATCTTTTATAATGGACTAACCGATGCTTCCAGAGATTACCTGGATAGTTGTGTTGGTTCTCTTTTCAGGGAAAGAACACCGGATGAAGCTGAAATTCTATTGAATAATATGTTGACAAATGAAAATAATTGGGCACCTCCTGAGCTAGCTCCTGCTCCAATTAATGATCCTATTCCTAAACCAACTCCAAAGAAGAGAGGTGTTCTATTTCTCAGTCCCGAAGATATGCAAGAGGCAAAGAAATCTATGAAAGAAAAAGGTATTAAAGCTGAAGATGTTAAGAGTTTACCTCATATTGAAGAAATACATGGTCTTAATTTACCGCCTGTTGAAGAAACATATGATCTCAATCACTTATTTACCGAAGAACCTCCTGATCCCGATATCCCGACACAGGTAGTAAAGGTAAATTCTCTCTATAGATATGATAAAGCTGAAATCCCTCCTACTAAAATTGCTAGTCAGTGCTTGGATGAGTTTGATGACTTTATGTTTAAGCAAGATGACTTCAATGCTTATTTTGGCAGACAATTAAAAGAAAATGCTTATATGATTAGACGCTTGGGTGATTATATGGCTAATATTAGAGGTGAACTTAAACTAGTTAGCAAACATGCTTCTATGGTTACCACTCAAGTAGAATAAGTACTTAAAGCTCAAAAAGAAGTACTTGATGAAATGAATGGTAAGAAAAATGATTATGCTGTTAGAGTCGCTACTAGAACTGGTAGAATGACTCAGGAACCTTTGTATCCTGAAGGCCACCGTAAGGGAATCGAGCAAGATTCTCAGAGAAATAATGTTGATGCACCTAGTTCTTCTAAGAAGAAGAAAAAGAAAAATGATAGAACTATGCAAACTTCTAGTGAACCTATTGCTGAACCACCTGATAATCCAAATTATATCTCTATGTCTGATGTTGAAACACAATCTGGTAATGAACATGAACCTAATGAAAATGTTAATGATGATGTTCATGATGATGCTCAACCTAGTAATGATAATGATGTAGAAATTGAACCTGCTGTTGATCTTGATAACCCACAATCAAAGTATCAACATTATGACAAGAGAGACTTTGTTGCTAGGAAACATGGTAAAGAAAGAGAACCTTGGGTTCAGAAACCCATGCCTTTTCCTCCCAAGCCATCCAAGAAAAAGGATGATGAGGATTTTGAGCGCTTTGCTGAAATGATTAGACCTATCTTTTTGCGTATGCGATTGACTGATGTGCTCAAAACAAATCCTTATGCCAAATATATGAAAGATATCATTACTAATAAAAGAAAGATACCGGAAGCTGAAACTTCCACCATGCTTGCTAATTATACTTTTAAGGGTGGAATACCAAAGAAACTTGGAGATCCCGGAGCACCTACTATACCTTGCTCCATTAAAAGAAATTATATTAAAACTGCTTTATGTGATCTTGGAGCCGGTGTTAGTGTTATGCCACTCTCTTTATATCATAGACTTGACTTGAATAAGTTGACACCTACTGAAATATCTTTGCAAATGGCTGATAAATCAACTGCTATACCTGTCCGTATTTGTGAGGATGTGCCTGTTGTGGTTGCAAACATTACTATTTTAACGGACTTTGTTATTCTTGATATTCCCGAGGATGATAGTATGTCTATTATTCTTGGAAGACCTTTTGTTAATACTGCAGGGGCTGTTATTGATTGCAACAAAGGCAATGTCACTTTTCATGTTAATGGTAATGAGCATACGGTACACTTTCCGAGGAAACAACCTCAAGTCCATAGTATCAACTCTATTGGAAAAATTCCATCGATTATATTCGGAGGTTTTGAATTTCCTCTTCCTACATCAAAAAGAAATATGATATACTTATTATAGGGGATGTGCATATCCCCATTGAGGTAACCTAGTGTTATTCGAAATTTCTCTGGTTTCATGATTATTGGAATGGGTTTGTTAACAAGACTTGATCAACCTTGTTAGTGGATTCTTTTTGATGAGCATGAGATGGATGAAACTAGAAGCACAACCTTCTATACCCTCTTTATATTCTCTGTTCTTGAGTAGAAATAAAGTAAAAATAGTATTTTTCTGTCTGTTTCCTGTCTTATCCGTGCAATATAAAAATATCCCGAAAATAAAAGTCCTCAGAATGCCATGCCAATTTAATATGATTTTTTTGGGAATATTTGAGGATTTACTGTGCAAAAATTACCACGGGAGGAGCTTCCACCTGACCACGAGGGTGGAGGGCGCGCCCTACACCCCTGGGCGCGCCCCCTGCCTCGTGGGCCCACGGTGGCCCTCCTCCACTTATCCCAGCACCCATCTTCTTCCTCTGCCTCACAAAAACCCAAAAAACCAACTCAAGCACGAATTCCAGCCACTTTTGCTGTGATTTTTGATCTCCTTGGTCAAAGCACCTCTCGCAAAACTGCTTGGGGAGATTGTTCCTTGGTATGTGACTCCTCCATTGGTCCAATTAGTTTTTGTTCTAGTGCTTTATTCCTTGCAAATTTGTGCTGCATAGGTGACCATGTTCTTGAGCTTGCATGTCAAATTTATATGGTTCCAAGTAGTTCTAATGCTTGATATAGGCTCTAGGCACTTGTAGGAGTAGTTGCTATCAGTTTTATTGAGGTTGGTTCACTTTTGTTTGAAGTTACTAAAAATTTTAGAATTTTACAGAGAAAAGCAATATGCTTAGGAAGATGTTCCAAGGTGGTTCTTCAAGGAAGCAAGGACCCAGAATTGCTATGCGTGATGTTGACGAAGATCCACCAAGAGACGCTCCAGTACGGCCTTGCGAATGGCCGTTGGAAAATTTTATGGACCACGCGGGAATTAAAGAAGAATTCAAAGCATATTTGCGCAATGCCGGTCTTGAGGATTTTGAGGCTAGCAAATGCCCCCAGTATCATGATCTCACAAGTTCGTCTGTGAGGAGGTTTGAGTATTCATCTTCGCGTAATTCTCCTTCAGTCATGTTCGATCTTTATGATAAATCTTATAGAATGTACTTAGAGGATTTCACTCTTGCTTGCAAACTTCCATCAATGGGCAGTATTAGGGATCCCCCTAAATCTGAATTTAGAGACTTTCTTGCTAGTATAACTGTAGGGGAATCTAGAGATATAACGCAGGCTACCATAGGGAGCATTCATTTTCCTGCTATACATTATTTTGCTCTCTTCATTGGTAGATGCATAAATGCTAAGGATGAAGCATGTCACATGTGTGTCCCTGACCTCAGCATTCTTAGGAGTGCTGTGTTAGGAGACCAATCTTATCATCTGGGAGCCATTGTAGCTCGTAGGTTGCATCATAATAGACATAATGGAGATTTCTTTGGAGGAATTTATGCAACCCGCTTAGCTAATTTTCTTGAAATAGACATCCGTGAAGGGGATATGAAGTTGCCTCCTGCATATTTAGATTATAACTCTATGGCTTCGCACCAGTTTGTCGAGAGGCCTGAATCACCTCTCTTATATCGTTTAATTTTTAACAAACGGCACGTTGTCCGTATTACTCTCCCTGCTCCTTCCTTCTTTGATTCTCAGACGAAATGAAGATATACTATTACCAGAGAGGTGGCAGATGATTACGAGAGGAGAGCGGAAGCAGCCCGACTCCACGCTGCAGCTCAGCAGGCGATAACTGCTGTATCACAATACGACCCCAGCCACACCTACGGGTATCCGCCAGGTTATCCCTGGCAATAGACCAACATAGGCCAAAAGCCTAAGCTTGGGGGAGTACGTATTTCTCACCGACATTACATTTATGTTCACACACACTCATTGCTAGATGTCGGTGCTCATACTCTTTCACTGTAATATCCATGCTAGTTTAATTTCTTTTTCCTGCTTTCTTCTTGTGTGTTAGTTAAACCTTAAGAAAAACAAAAAAAATTAGTAGTAGTTTACTTTCTTGCTGTAGCAGTAATTAAAAAGAAAAACCCAAAATAAAAATATTTCTCGTTCTTCTTTTGCTTGTTGGGAGCTTTCCCGTGTAAATAGTTTTTATTTCTTTTCTTTGGAGGCCAGTAGGAGAAGACCATGATTAAACTGTTGAAGTGGCTCTTTTACGCATTATTGTTGATTTAACCAAGAGCCCATATTGCCTTGTCTTCTCCTGTTTATTGAATGCTCACAGATTCCAGCTTAGTCCAATGCACGTGCACTCTTATTATTATTCATATTGTTCGGTCGTGCAAGTGAAAGGCAATTATGATGATATATGATGGACTGACTGAGATGGGAAAAGCTGGTATGAACTCGACCTCTTTTGTTTTTGTAAATATGATGAGTCCGTTGTTCTTGATTCAGCTTATTATGAATAAACATGTTTGCAACAACAATTAGAGATCATAGTTGCTTGTGCCATGCTTGATTAGCTATGAGTTATAGTGATTTACCTTGTGTGCCAACATGCTATTGAGATGATTGTGATGTGGTATGATGGGGTGGTATCCTCCTTTGAATGATTTAAGTGACTTGACTTGGCACATGTTCACGCATGTAGTTGAAACAAATCAACATAGCCTTCACGATATTTATGTTCATGGTGGATTATATCCTACTCATGCTTGCATCCAATGTTTATTAATTTTAATGCATGTACATGGCTGTTGTCGCTCTCTAGTTGGTCGCTTCCCAGTCTTTTGCTAGCCTTCACCTGTACTAAGCGGGAATACTGCTTGTGCATCCAATCCCTTAAACCCCAAAGTTATTCCAGATGAGTCCACTATACCTTCCTATATGCGGTATCTACCTGCCGTTCCAAGTAAATTTGTATGTGCCAAACTCTAAACCTTCAAAAAAACATTTTGTTTTGTATGCTCGAATATCTCATGTATCAACCAAGGTTGTCCTTATCTTCCATGTTAGGCGGGTTATTCTCAAGAGGAGTGGACTCCGCTCCTCACTCATGAGAAAATGGCTGGTCACCGGGATGCCCAGTCCCATGCTTTATGCAAACTAAATCAAAATTAATTTCAAACAAAACTCCACCTGGGACCTGATGTATGTTGGAGACACTCGTTGTTTCGAGCAAGTCATGGATTGATGCTTGTTGGTGGAGGGGGGGGGGGTATAAACTTTACCATTCTATTTGGGAACCGCCTATAATGTGTTTAGCATGGAAGATATCGCCATCTCTTAGTTGCTACATTGACAATCAAAGTATACTGCTCAAAATACAATTTATCTCTATTTCAAAACCGAGCTCTGGCACCTCTACAAATCCCTGCTTCCCTCTGCGAAGGGCGTATCCATTTACTTTTATGTTGAGTCATCACCCTCTTATTAAAAAGCACTAGCTGGAGAGCACAGCTGTCATTTGCATTCATCACTATTAATCTATGTTGGGTATGACTATGATTGGATCTCTTTTACCATGAATTACAATGTCTAGTCAGTCCTTGATCTTTAAAGGTGCTCTGCATTTATGTTTTGCGGTCTCAGAAAGGGCTAGCGAGATACCATCTTGTTATATCATATTATGATTGTTTTGAGAAAGTGTTGTCATCCGAGATTTATCATTATGGCTTGCTAGTTGATTATGCTATTTGATATGAGTAATTATGAGACCTGAGAATTATTGCAAATGTGGTTAGTTATGATATATGCTGAAAACTTGAATGTTGGCTTGACATAGTTACAACAACAAGAGCAAACAGAGTTTGTAAAAGTTTTTCTTTTTCTCTTTCAGTTTGTCAACTGAATTTCTTGAGGACAAGCAAGGGTTTAAGCTTGGGGGAGTTGATACGTCTCCGTCATATCTACTTTTCCAAACACTTTTGCCCTTGTTTTGGACTCTAACTTGTATGATTTGAATGGAACTAACCCAGACTGACGCTGTTTTCAGCAGAATTGCCATGATGTTGTTTCCTGTGCAGAAAACAAATATTCTCGGAAAGTCCTGAAACTCCACGGAACACCTTAGAAAAAACAATAAAAAATCCTCGCCAAAGATGAAGACCAGGGGGGCCACACCCTCTCCACGAGGGTGGGGGCGCCCCCCCCTCTAGGGCGCAACCCCCGACCTCGTGGGCCCCCTGGATGCCCTCCGACGCCAACTCCAACTCTATATATTGGCTTTCGGGGAGAGAAAAATCAGAGAGAAGAAATCATCACGTTTTACGATACGGAGCCGCCACCAAGCCCTAAAACCTCTCGGGAGGGCTGATCTGGAGTCCGTTCGGGGCTCCGGAGAGGGGGATTCGTCACCGTCGTCATCATCAACCATCCTCCATCACCAATTTCATGATGCTCACCGCCGTGCATCAGTAATTCCATCGTAGGCTTGTTGGACGGTGATGCGTTGGATGAGATTTATCATGTAATCGAGTTAGTTTTGTTAGGGTTTGATCCCTAGTATCCACTATGTTCTGAGATTGATGTTGCTATGACTTTGCTATGCTTAATGCTTGTCACTAGGGCCCAAGTGCCATGATTTTATATCTGAACCTATTATGTTTTAATGAATATATGTGAGTTATTGATCCTATCTTGCAAGTCTATAGTCACCTATTATGTGTTATGATCCGACAACCCCGAAGTGACAATAATCGGGATACTTCTCGGTGATGACCATAGTTTGAGGAGTTCATGTATTCACTATGTGCTAATGCTTTGTTCCGGTTCTCTATTAAAAGGAGGCCTTAATATCCCTTAGTTTCCAATAGGACCCTGCTGCCACGGGAGGGTAGGACAAAAGATGTCATGCAAGTTCTTTTCCATAAGCACGTATGACTATATACGGAATACATGCCTACATGACATTGATGAATTGGACCTAGTTCTGTGTCACCCTATGTTATGACTGTTACATGATGAACCGCATCCGGCATAATTATCCATCACTAATCCGGTGCCTACGAGTTTTCCATATACTGGTTCTCGCTTATTTACTTTCCCGCTGCTACTGTTACAATCACTACAAAATACCGAAAACATTACTTTTACTGTCTTTACTTTTGTTACCGTTACCACCACTATCATATTACTTTGCTACTAAACACTTTGCTGCAGATACTAAGTTTCCAGGTGTGGTTGAATTGACAACTCAGCTGCTAATACTTGAGAATATTCTTTGGCTCCCCTTGTGTCGAATCAATAAATTTGGGTTGAATACTCTACCCTCGAAAGATGTTGCAATCCCCTATACTTGTGGGTTATCATCCGTCTACACTGTTCGTCCAGTTCATCGCACCATTCTGTCAAACTTGGTGAGCTTCTATCAAATTCCTTTTGCACGCGTAATTGTCATCACCTAGTGTATCCCGTAGACATCATTATTCAACCTATCTCTGTCGTTGGCCACGTGTGTCCAAAACCGAATTCGATTCGATGGCATAGGCATAATTCTTTAGTTTTGTTCATCATATGACTTTGAGCCCAATAGATAAAATTCTCCATATGACCGTAGAAATCCAGTGATGGGGTTAGATTGTGGGTTCTATCTTGTGATCGGTAGAAGAGATATAATCTTAGTCGTTTTTTTGTATGGAATCCAAATAGGTTTTGTGTTGGTAAAACTTTTCTATTGGTATGTTATTTCTATGTCTCTCGTTATGCCTAGGAGTATCATATGGTTTACTCGATTGATTTGAAGGTGCGTTTTATTTTTTGTAGCATTTCGTGTAGATAACTTTGTGCATCATCTAAAAGTATGATATGCCTTTCTATTAGTTCCTTCGAGTTATTGCCTTGTGTAGGAGTTGATTGGTGCATTAGTTATCATCCCTCATACATGATTGGCGCGTGTTATTATTTTAATTAGATTTGGAGCATTATTAGTGTAATCTTATTATCATTATTTTGGTTATGTTTGATACTTATTGTTTGTGAGCGTACAATATTTGGTGAACGCTCGACATGGTTATATTTATGTGGAATTATTCTAAACTTTGCTTTATGTATCGAATAATGGAATATCTCATGTTTCGATTATTTCTTTTGTTTAGCATGAATATATCTTAGATATATTTTCTATATTCATTTACATCCATGTAGCATGTGTGTTTTATATATTCAAAATCATGTCATGCCTATGATACTGGTCCGTCAATCTATTATTTTGTTGTTTAGTTTCTTTATAGTAGTTGTCTTGAATTGGCATGTTAACTTATAACATAGCCATGGTTGTGATGAATTACTTGTTTCTTTTGACCTGAAACTGTGGGGTATGGACCCCACATCAATTTTATTGCTCTCATAAAAAGGTTACATATGTACAGAACTTACAAGGTCCAAAAGATCCAAAAAAAAGGAAAAAAGAGAGAAAACAATAAACTCACCTCAAGGTGGCAAAAAGGAAATCCATCTAAGCAGATCCTCTTTGAACTTAGGCTTCATTCTATGAACCAAGAGGGAAATGTCTAGAATAAAAGAAGACCTCCATCTACGAAAAGGGGGTGTAATATTCCTAAAAACCCTATCATTCCTAACATTCCAGATGTTCCAGCATGCCAGGAAAACCACCTCAGAGAAGAAAGGTTTAGCAAAATCCCTTCTAGCATGATAGGCAATGGCAACCATATCATCTCCAGCCATCCAGTTGATTTGAAGATAATTCTAGACCCTACAACTGAAATTACATTGAAAGAATAGGTGATCTCTATCCTCCTTGGTGTGTGTTGGACATAGTACACAAAGGTTTGAATCAGATACATTCCAGTGCCTTCTCTCCAGCATATCCTGAGTGTTCAGCCGATCCATAATCAACATCCAAGCAAACAACTTGATTCTCATAGTGCAGCAGCTGGCCCACACCCAGGACAAGAGTGGGTTGGACACAATGTGATTATGCAAGAAGGAATAGTATTTCTTGGTAGAATATCCCTTGCCATCCTCTTTCCATACCCATGTGTCATTGAGCTGAGGATTATGGTTTGAAAGCAAAAGCAGGTTTTGCAAAGATAGCAGCTCTCCAAAAGCTCTCTCAGAGAGGGGTAAATGGAATAAGGAAGTGAGCTCAGTCGATTCAAAAACCTCAGCAGCAGAGATAAGGGGATCAATGGCAAACGAAAAAAGCCTAGCAAACCTTTGCTCAAGAGGAATATTAGTGTCCCCCAATGTCCAAGAGTCAGACCAAAACAGGACAGTGTCACCCCTATTAACATGCACTGCATTGACCATCCTGAACTTATCCATTAACTTGCATATATCTCCCCACCGGAAGGAGCCACAAATGATGGTAGCATGAGGAACCCTACCATGGTAGTAAGTATTCCAGATGAGTTGAACCCAGGGCACATCGACTTTATTGTAGAATTTTCTAGCATGTTTAAGGAGCAGAGCCTCATTCTGCAGCTTCAGATTCAAAATACCCAAACCACCTTTGTTCTTTGGTCTACAAACCAATCCCCAAGCAGCCAGTGACTGAACATAATCGTGCCCATACTTCCTCCAGAGACACTGCCTCTGAATTCTCTCTAGCTGCTTTAAAATACCAGGAGGCAAGTCAAGACTACACAGGAAAAAAATTGGCACAGAAGAAAGGGCAGAGATCAGGTACTGCAGTCGTCCTCCATGAGCAAGGAAAGAAGAGCTAACAGAAAGCTTCCTTTCCATACTATCAACCAGAGGCATTAAGTCGAAGATCTTGGGTTTTGTAATTCCCATAGGAAGCCCAAGATAAGTAAAAGGAAGGGTGCCAACCACACAACCAAAACAGCAGCAAGTCTAGCAATCTGCACTGAATCCACATTAATAGGAAGTATGGATGACTTATGATAGTTAACATGCAATCCAGTGGACTTAGAGAAAAGGAGGAGCATTTTCTTCAAGGCGAGCAATTGAGATTCCTCAGCAGGCATAATAATGAGGGTGTCATCAGCATACTGGATAATTGGATATTCCTTATCATGGCAGGGAATAGGAAGATGTAAAAGACCTTTATGATACATATCATTGACTACTAATTGCAACAGATCTGCAGCAACGACAAACAAAAGTGGAGAAAGAGGGTCACCCTACCTAACCCCCTTTTTGCAAGCAAACTGTTTCCCAGGAACTCCATTAAGCAGAACAGAAGAGGTTCCAGAAGCCAAAAACTGCTTAACCTAGGAAATCCACTTATCATTAAAACCCTTGTGCCTCAAAATTTGGAAAATGGCCTCATGTTCAATAGAATCAAAAGCTTTCTCAAAATCCAGCTTGAGAATGACAATAGGCCTCTTTGACTGATGGCATTGGTGCAAATATTCCAAGGTCCAAGCAACACAGTCCTGAATGGTTCTGGATTTGATAAAACCATATTGAGTTTTATGCAAACATCTTATGATATCTAGCTACAGCCTGTTAGCAGCCATCTTAGAAAGAAATTTCACCCCCATACCAAAAAGAGAGATAGGCCTAAAATCATTAACAGACTCAGGAGATCTCTTCTTAGGGACCAGGGTGATATAAGAATAATTGATGTTCTCCAGATTCACAGACCCCTCATGAAAAGCAGAAGCCAACTCATAGAAATCCTTACTGATTATGGGCCAACACTTTTTAAAAAAGAGTCCATTAAAACCATCTGGCCCAGGAGACTTATCAATGGGCATGCTCTTAATAGTATTATCCATCTCCTCCTTGGAAAACATCTTAGTGAGGGAGTCAAGGCCCTCAAGTCTGTGTAAGATTGAGGAAAGATCAAAAGACATTTCAATACCATGACTAGTACCCATCCTGTTTTTGAAGTTTTGCCAGAGAGCAGCAACCATTTGCTCATGATCAGACACAATTGTACCATCATCCAACCGCAGAGAAGCAATGGAATTATGCCTAAATCTTTCAGAAGCCATAGCATGAAAGAATTTAGTGTTCTCCTCACCCACTTTAATAGATCTTATAGTGCACCTCTTCTTGCAATACAGAAATTGAAGGTGCAGAAGATGCTCCAAATGCAACTTGACCAGATTACGAAAGTTGAACTCATGCCTATAAAGTGGCCTCAATTCCTCCAAGCAATCCAAAATGAGAACCACCCTATTACATTTAGCAATTAAAATTTTCATTTTGGAAACATTCATGTGCCAACTCTTGAGATCCCTCCTCAAGGTTTTAAATTTGTCAGCAATCTTGGCCGAGGTGTTAGTTTTGCTGGAAGCAGAAGACCATGAAGCAGACACACAGTCCATAAAACCCTGCAGCTCCACCCAATAATTTTCAAAACAAAAGATATTACACTTAGGAATAGAAGTGTTGATGGCCACCACACAAGGCACATGATCTGAAGCAGTCCTGGCCAGGGGCAACACCTGGGTGGAGGGGTAACAAGTGATCTAGTTTGAGGAAGTGAAAAACCAATCTAGCTGCTGTAGAAGAGGATTATCCTGCATATTGGACCAAGTGAAAGATCTCCCCTTAATAGGTAACTCAAGCAAGCCAAGGTTCCCAATAATCTCATTAAAAATGAAGATATCATTAGCATCGCCACCAGGGAGATTTCTGTTCTTAGTGGATCGAATAAAATTAAAGTCTCCCAAAACAAGCCAATTTTCAGAGTCAGGGATGGAGAGATTATAGAGCCAATCCACAAAATCATCCCTGGCCTGGCCACGACATGGCCCATAAACATTAACCAACGTCCATTGCTCATTATTATGTTTGAAAGTAAAGTGCACAACAACGCCAAACTGCTTGACCTCAATTAATCTCCCTGTAAGGACAGAGGAGTTCCACAACACAACAATGCTGCCCGAAGCCCCAACCGAAGGGCTATAAGCAAAAGAATCAAAACGACGAGGGCAAAATTTTCTGACAGTTCTGGAGTCAATACACTCCATTTTCGTTTCCTGCAGACAGATAACAGAAGCCTGACTTTCATCCACCTTGTTACGAACAGCATGCTGACGGTCATCAGAATTCAAGCCCCGAACATTCCAACACATAACATGCCAACTTCTAGTAGACCGAATATCCATGGAACATAGCGTTTACAACTTTAACAGTATCCCCACATAGCAGGCAGCACATAGGGCATTTCAGACATGCAGCAAAGCCAAACAAAAGGAGTTTGCAAAGACAACGAAAGCATACGGGTCCCAGAGACAAAGTATTTAGATAAATCCTACGATAACTAGTCCAGTTATGGGTCGACCACACCCCGCTTGCACAGCCCGAACTAATCATGGGAGGATTTTTCCTTGGCAGAAGAAGGATCTGCCATAAGCGCATCCACAGTGAGCTTTTCAGTAGAGATACCCAGATCCGCTCCAATTTGCTGAATATGACGAAGAGGTGTTGGCGGTGGAACCGAGGGCATGTGACGGGCAGAATCATCATCCGTCAGAGGCTTGGAACGGGGCTTCTTCTTCTTAGGTTCAGATATAGGCAAGGCTTGAAGCACCGGCTTGAAACCATCCCTTCTTGCAGAGCTACGGGTGCAGCGGCGCAGTTCAGAGTCCACAACAGGAGGAAAACCACGCTTGGAGGCCTTCTTCTTCTTCTTCAGAGAGGGAGCAGAAAAGGAGAACTGCTCATTAGGGGCAGTCACAAACTGTAGGCCTGGGTCATGCTCCAACTCCAACTGACTGTCAGGAAACAGAACATGAGCAGGTCCCCTAGGAGGTGGGAGAGCAGACAAAGGGGCGACCATGCTAGCCGAATCATCAGTGATAAAATCTGAAACCCAATGGACCTTCTCAAAAGCCAGGGACCACGATCTCTTGGAAAGGAGCAGTGGCCCAAAAGAAGACTGTAGGACCGGCTTTGGAACCTGAAGAGTAGAGAAACGCCCCAAAAGAGTACCGAAAGTATGTCTCCAGGCCATCTCAGGAGGCAAGGGTGGGCCATAAACTACATGGACTCGACCAACAACAAGATCTTGCTGCGGCAACACAGGTGGCAGGTACGGCACTATAGCCAATGCATCAGGATCAACAGGAGGCTCATCGATCTGAAGGACATTTTCATCCACTTCCACAGTAGGCTGAATACCAATCTGAAGATTACCCTCAACAAGAACTGACTCCGCTGGTGCAACGTCGAGCTGAGCAGCCAAAGCAACATTTCCATTATCAACAGCAACTTGCACAATCACAGCTGGAGGATCTTGTACAATCGCCACATCATGTAAAGGAGGATCAGCCTGAACATGACTATCCGACTGGCTAATGGAGCCCGAGAAATCCTGCTGGTTAATGACCATAGACTCCTGATCAGGAACGGGCTCAACTTGCACTTGATCCTCCTGGGCATCCTGCTCATTGTCATGCCAACAACAGCCACCACCCTGATTATCATGCATGGGAGGCGGGGGAGGCGGCACGTCGTTCCACCCAAGAGCAGGATAAGGCAGAAGAGCAAAGAGATTATCTTCATGGATTAAGTGGCCAGGCAGGGGGTGAGGATTGCCATCAAAAGGCATGGGATCTTCATCTTGCGGCATTTGCTCAGCAAAATTAGCTCCTAGGATATAACACGGCGCTGTCCAAGAAACTTTAGCACCACCCCAGGCAGCATAATCAGAAAACACCACGTCCCTAGGAACCAGAATATCCTCAGGGAAGGAGGCAAACACAACAGATCTGACAAGGTATGGATCACTACTAATCCAATGGTGGAACTTCCCAAAGGTATTAACAACAGCCCTCAGATTCTCAATATTACGGAGATCCAGGGGGACACCTAAGAACATCAAACATCCTTCACGAAAGCCTTAAACCCCATGAAAACCCTCGCCATGGTCATGCTTCATAAAGCAAACAAATCTATCCTGACCAAGATCTTGAGGAGGTAGTTGAATCAAAGCAAAACGCTCAGCAGCATCTCTGACCTCAAACAGACCCACTCCAGAAATCCATTGTTGAGCAGAACGGACATGAAAACCCATGTGGTTGATAAGCTCAACCACCTTCTCACGTACCTGACCCATCTGATGTAATGGTGGAGCCGGCATAACCTCAGCAATCATGAAGCTCTCATGCGAACGAACAATGGGCGATGGAGGCGAGACGAAAGTCCGAGTAACGCGATGAATACCTCCGTCAATGATGTGATGGCCCACCGGCACATAGCGCTGCGGATCCAGGGGGAAGTTGGCCATGGGCGGTGGCGAGGAAGGAAGCGGGGGCGTCGGAGGAGGCGGAGTAGATGGGGTGTGCGGAGCACCAGATTGCGGGCTGGTTAATGGTGATGTGATAGGGCAAGCCTGCAGAGATGGTGGCAGCGCGTGCTTCCCGACGCAAGGAGAGACCGGCCTATCCGAGATAGCGGGACGCTTCCGTTTCCAACATAAACCTTTTTCAATCGCAATATACTCACAGTCTGTTCTTGAATGAGTAGGATCTCCACATGCCAAACATCCAACGGAGGAGGGGCAGCTGACAGACAGGTGGCCCCCCAATGAGCAATGGGAACACGTAAGCACTTGGTCCACCATGTCATTGACCATGGTCTCAAAAGCGTCCTGAGCCTCTTGTGTGGACGGGATCACCAACGTTGTAGGGCTAAAAGGCCCAACTGGAGAAGTAGGAGAAGAACTAGGCTCCACAGTAATTGGGCTGCCGCTCAATGGAGAAAAACTTGGCCTGGGAAGACAGGTGGGCGAAGGTCCAGTGACAACCGAGTCCGAAGAACCCAACATGGCGGAGGGGCCCAACATGGCATCATTCGAATCATTAGCAAACCCGCCCGAAGAACACGCCGGAGATGGAGCTAGAGGTTTCGGGGAAAGCGATCGGATAGGAGCAACCGTACCAAAGGTGATCGACGGCGAGGCAATCGTCCACTGAAGCTCCACTGGCGGCGGGGGTGAATGACAACGCGTTCCTTGGGGGAAGATCATAACCAGACAAAAGAAGCTAACTCAAGACAATTCTGAGTAGCCGGATAGCGATATCCTTTGCACACATCATAATTCTGGAACGTGGCGAAAGATAGCCTTTTACGAGTAGGATTAGCAGATCTGATCGCAGACTTAACAGGGGGCTTATGCATAGCCAGCATACCAAGAGTAGCACACCGCTTAGAAGGACTAACAAGAATCCACTCAGCATCACACTCCTTTTTCCAGATCAAAAACTCATGCCACCAATTTGGCCCACCATTGCCCCAGAGATGAAAATAACATTTAAATTGAGGACAAGCATAAGAGCGTGAATCAACAATATGAAAACCAATCTCCTTGCAAGACACCACAAACGAGAAAACCTTATCCTTGATATATGTCACCATAAGATCAATTGCTGAACCCCCTAGAGCTGCCTCAAGTGCCGCAGCCATAGAATCTTCATCAAGCCAGAAATCATGACGACTGAAAAAAACCACGAGGACAAAAGGACGGGATCCCTCCAAAGGATGGATCGAAAGACCAGAAGATCTAAAAACCTCATCGGCAAAAGCCACACCACGAGAAAAATCCAGATCTAGAGTAGCACCACCATCAGAACCCATAGAGGATGGGGTCCAAAGAGAGAGGAGGTGATGAATTACTTGTTGTAGGCACTCTATTAGCATTTTTAATTATCTATCGCATCATGCGTGGTTCAAGATCACTTTCTCACTTTCCTAAGTTGTGTGACATGTCATGTTTTATGTGTTATTTTAGTAGCAACTTTTGAGTAATTGTTAACGCGATTTTGTAGATGTTTATTGTTTAGTATTGCATGGATAGTTGCTTTATGTCATTGTTATATTTGCATTCTATATAGAATTTATTCGTTGTGACATAGAGTTCAGTTTATTGTTTCTTGGTAATTAGCAAAGTGTTATATTTACCTAGGATAGTAGCTAAGCATGCTTAGTTGATTGACATGTCATATTAATATTTACTCAAGTAGAAGGCATATTTGGTTGTATGCCGACCATGTGTTATATCATTGGCAGTTTGTACTTTATGTTCATACATTTGGTTAATGTTTACTTGGTAGATATATCATAGTGATTTTTTGATACCATACATTCTTTTATTTAGGAATTTCTTGCCTTATCAATACCATGTCATGATGATCGATTGTATAACTTGATTGCATAATGCGTGTGTGTACCAATCTGTGTGTTGTATGATGCTTAGTTGTGTACCTTTTATATATTTACAAGTGTATGATGACTACATAGAAATGCATTTCATCTTGTTATTCATGCTTCTATAACACATGTTGATTTGGTTGATGAGATGATCTAGTTGTATACTTTCCTACGTGCTTAGTATGCTTCCATGTTCTCATTTATCATAACTAGCATGGTAGTGTTGTATGCTAACGTCGTGCTTGATCTTTAGGTCACTTGTTATCAACTAGGTTATCTCATAGTTACACGTTGCATTTTATTAGTAGCATATTTTGGTATCTCGTGTCATGATCATCCATGCTTAGCATCATATCTGGTTTAGCTTACTGTTGCATTTGTGGTATGCCTAAGTCTAGACATCAAGTCATGATAGTTATCTTTCATGTGTTATTATATCCCATGTGTTATAGTTGTACTTGTGTTGCTCGTATATGCTTGACTTGTCTCATGTTAGTGTTATGAGTGTTTGGCACATGTTGCATTAGCTCATCACATGATTAGGATAGTTCACCTTTCAATAGTTGAGTTGTGTCTTTCTCATATGCTTAGTGCACATTGTTGCTTTGTTGTTAATCATGTTGTGGTAATATTTTTGCTAGAGGTCATTTGGATATTAGTTATTTACTTTATTATAAATAGTGTCCTAGTTTAGTATCTTCTCATGGTCACTCATATGTTTAATGCTTTTGTTATTAGATAAGACCTCTTCACGATTCTATACTCACATGCCTTGTATGATGTGTCTGGTTATTTAATTTTCCAATTATTTTTGTGATAGCATTGGTTTGTATTTTGTCATAGAAATGCTTGCTAATAGTTGTTATGATTGGTGTTTAGTCTTTGCTTCTTGTTAACCATTATAAAATATTTGGATACATCCAAATATTTACTTGTGGTTGATTATTAATCTTAATCATATCATGCCTGGATAGTAGTTCACTCTTTTGTTCCATGTCTTGTATAGTTTCTTGTTAATTGTTTGACAAATGACTTGGTTTGTTATAATAGAGTTGATCCTATTTTATATTAATATTGTTATAGGATTAGACCTAGGTCAATTCGATTCATGTTGTTGAGTGATGTTTGATTGCTTAACTAGTATGGTTTGTAATGTTTGTTCGTTTGTCTTACGGAACTATTGCCTTTCGAATTATTATATAGTTTATGTATATGTTTGACTACTATTGACCATTATAAATATTTAGATTCTATCTAAATATCTATTTGTGGTTAACTATTACCTTCGTCATGTCATGTTGTAATTGTGTGGTTAAATGCATAGGATGGTTCCTTTTCATGTGTGTTGATGCCATTGTGTTTGTTAGATAGTAGTTTCCTATATAGTTTGTCGAGATGTGTAGTGGGCACTACTAGTGTTTAATTGCATATTCGTATTGGAACGTTAGTCTTGATCGCCAAGTATTTCTTAGCTATGTCAACCTCAACCATGTCACTTCAATGAACCCTTTCTCTTACATCCTAATCAACCTCATTTCGAAGTCTCCATCTTGATCAATATCTTGTTGTCCATCCAATTTTAAATTGTTTTGGATGTTATTTGAATTTACTTTTGCTTTGGTATTTATTGTTTGTCTTTTTCTATCATTCCGACGAGTAGGGAGTGACGATATCGATGTTGGACATTGAGAGAACAGGTTACTGAAGAAGGACTCAACAACGAAGGCATGCCTTCTTCTTTGATCATACTTATCCTATGGTTTACAAAATTGCATTGAGTTTTATTGTTTCTATGTGCATGCTATTTTAATTCTTGTAGCTAGCGTGTCGACTGACACATTAGCTTGATCCGCTTGTCACCTATTCAGTTGACACCTGAGTAGAATTATAGTATTCTTGTAGAGTAGAAATGCTTAGCCATGCTTATTACCCTATAGGTGCTTTGTTGAATGACCTCTGAGTCATTGACAGTTGAAACTTACCGCTGAGCTAGGCCAGATGGCCTAATTGATATCCTCTACTCTCTTCTACTCTGGGTGAAACTTACCATCAGAATACTGGCGCGGGCGACAGCTGAATCAAGGATTGAAGGAGCGATTGGCTGCCCTTCACGAGTTGAAGGGGGCAATCAGTCGTTCGTGCCGCGTAAGGCCTAATAAGTCTTGGATTTGAAGATTGTGATAACAGTACAACCAAATGCTATATGGGCACTGGCTTGGTCAAGTAAGCTAGTCAGCCTTAGGTGTCGATGTCGCCGTACCGCAGATGGGATAGCTGCCCTGCGGGGAGTATCCTTGGCGTGGATGGGGGGACCGATTTGAGGACGTACTCTCAGTTCCATGCGCCAGACCCGGTGGGCATGTCACATCTTTGGGGGATCTAGTCCAAAGACCTCGTCACAATCTCCCTGCCGGTATACCAAATAGTGTACTACGCTAGCGATGGCTAGTGGCAACAAGTCGGGATTGTGTTGTGTGGGTAAAGTGTACAATCTATGTAGAGTGTAAAACTATTCGAATAGCCGTGTCCACGGTCATGGACAACACATGAATCTTTCTTGACGTACAGGACATGTCTTGCTTATTCCCTCTTTGCCCCTATTCTCGAAACCTATGAAGGATGTGAGTTGATCGAGGATCCTCACTTGAAGAAAGTTATTCTGGAAATAAAACATGTTTTCTTCTAAAACTGCTTTATTTGTCAAACAAAATTAGCTTTATGCAAATGAGCCATACAACCTTCCTTTGAAGCCACATGTAGCTATTAGGTCCTTCCCCATGGGAGGCATGTTGAGTACGTAATGTACTCATGGCAATAATTTTGTTGACAACAGAGTTTCATGAAGAAGAAGGTGATGAGTACGACTACTATGGCGATCTGTAGGAGTGAGGTCATGCGGAGTACATCGACTGCCTGTGGTTGAGATGGAGTCACTACGCATTTTACTTTCCGCTGTTTTCTGATTGTAAATGTCATGAGACATCTCACTAGGTATGTCTTGTGACAAATATACTACTTGTAATGCTTTTACGTATTCTGCAATGATATCATTTCACTATGTTGTCAACAATGATCTTGGGGTTGACAAATATACACAGGAGGATCTAGAAGTTAATTCCAGGTTCTCACAGAAGTGGTATCAGAGCCGATGTCGACCTAGTCGCGTGGCCTTAGTTAGAAATGGAAAGCCTTAGGGACTATTGTTATAAGAAAAAGTATTTTGCAAAGGATCATTCTCGTACTCTTGTCCTTCACTATTGCTATTGTCATCTCGTCTTATTCAATTGAAATTTAAACTCTAATTCTCTATCATCTTCTTTATAGTATGTGAAATCCTTTCCCTTGCCCTTGGTGTTGAAAAGTCAGAAGCTTCACACTATGTGCCAAGAATTTCAAGATAACTTCAACCCCTGAAGCTTTGAGTAGCAACATTTTTTTTCAAGAGAAGACACTTCGAGACTTCAAGAAGGCAAAAACCGTCAATCATGATCCAATCGTCAATGTCGAGGATTTTCCCCAAGATTTATTATGACCTGCCATATAGGATTAGGTTGGTTAACACCCTTGTAGTGGTAGAACTTCTAGCTTGTAGACGTAAAAACCTGTTGTGTGTGAGTATTGTCTGCATATTTTTCTTCTGGCGTTTTTCTATGCAGTCATACTAAAACCTATTTGCCAAAATGAGTTGCTTTTGAGTTCTATTTGAATATCTTCATGGCTATCTCAGTGGTATTTTTGTTTATCTTCTAGGTATCTCCGCCTTGTGTAGGATTCTTTTACTCCTCGTATGCTCTTTCTCTCTTCTCTATAAACCATGGAGTTCAACTCGAGATGAACGAAGCTGCAATAACCCGCTTGGAGGTTGACTATCAAAGTAAACCATATGGAAAACCTCTTTTAAGGGGGGTAGTAGAAGGTGATTCGGCAAGATTGAAGAATTAAAGACCTTCATTTGCAAAGAAGACGGAGATTTGAAGATTTTCAATACATGTACTATAAGTTCAACCTGAAGGAAGAATCAATGAGTCCGGCCACACCGAAGCTAGACCAAAAGAAGAAGGCCAAGACCGAAGAATGTTCATCCACTCACAGAAGCTATGTGGTCACCATCACGAAGATCGAATGACTGTTTCCAAGCCTTGAGCAAGCTCGAGATAGTATCGACAATCAAAATATCTTCAACCAAGACGCCAAAGTTGTATGTCACCAAGTTCAGAATCGACCGTGGTTCCACAAGTTTCTGAGAAGAACAGTGTTGAAGATGAAGCTGACCCAAACCCATTCTCTTTACTCAGCCTGAATCTCGGGTCTTTTAAGGGGGGTAGATCTGTAACATCCCGAGTTTCGGAATGTTTTAAGAAAAAGTTTACCAAAAATCAGGGCGAGAAAATTTCATTTGTTTTATTTGGTAACAAAGCTTAAATTGGACTTTTATAATTTGAAGGATTTAACTTGATCTAATGTGAACTTAAATTTAACTTGAGTTTTGCTTTCCTCTTTTAGTTGCGTTTTGTTTTTCTCCCATCAGCATATTAAATTATGCGCATTTGTATTTTGTAACTTCTGTTGAATTTGTTAGCTTCTATTCCTTTTGTAGATTTTCCTAAGAAGGAAAACATATTTAATTTCTTTTCCCAAACTCTGGGCAATATTCGATGCCCAATCTACCTTCTCTATTTTCCCTTGTGTTTCTTATTCCTCTCACCCGAATGGACCCAGCCCATCTCTTTTCTTTCTTTCTCCATCTCTCTTGGACCGTAGCCCAACAACCCCCTCTCTCTATTTTTTCGTTCTTCCCTCCTTCCTCATGGGTCTGGCCGATCTGGCCCATCTCACCTAGCAGAGCCACCTCTCTTCTCCTCCCTCTCTGTACGCTCACAATCCTACAGAAAGGAAACATCAACAGCCATGATTCCTCCTCTCCTTTTATTTCCCATAAACCCATTGGTTTCCAAAACTGAAAGGCCTTATCGTGCACCTTCACCTCTTCTTCCACCTCGATCACTTCATCTCCTTCTTTCACCCGCGCTTACACGCGCACCCATTATAGAGAAGAGAAAACCTACAACCACTATGCACCCCTCCTCTAACTTTCGTAATACTTCACGGTTTCCAAATCCGTGAGTACATGGACCATCGCCCCAATCTCCTCTCTCATTCCTCTCAGCCCTCCTGCCTTCTCCCATCTTTGTTTTTCCAAGAACCCTCCTCAAACTGCTGCTGCTCCATGGACACGAGAGCTTGTTCCCAGCGACTCACCACACCTCCATCCAAATCCTTGCGCTCGAAGGTCCTGCTCCATGTCGTGATTCCATTCAGAGAAGAAGGAACGCGTTCTGTCGACCACATGCGAAGAATTTCACATGTCCGTCTACACTGTTCGTCCAGTTCATCGCACCGTTCTGTCAAACTTGGTGAGCTTCTATCAAATTCCTTTTGCACGCGTACTTGTCACCACCTAGTGTATCCCGTAGACATCATGATTCAACCTACCTCTCTTGTTGGCCGCGTGTGTCCAAACAGAATTCGATTTGATGGCATAGGCATAATTCTTTAGTTTTGTTCATCATATGACTTTGAGCCCAATAGATAAAATTCTCCATATGACCGTAGAAATCCAGTGGTGGGGTTAGATTGTGGGTTCTATCTTGTGATCGGTAGAAGAGATATAATCTTAGTCGTTTTTTTGTATGGAATCCAAATAGGTTTTGTGTTGGTAAAACTTTTCTATTGGTATGTTATTTCTATGTCTCTCGTTATGCCTAGGAGTATCATATGGTTTACTCGATTGATTTGAAGGTGCGTTTTATTTTTTGTAGCATTTCATGTAGATAACTTTGTGCATCATCTAAAAGTATGATATGCCTTTCTATTAGTTCCTTCGAGTTATTACCTTGTGTAGGAGTTGATTGGTGCATTAGTTATCATCCCTCATACATGATTGGCGCGTGTTATTATTTTAATTAGATTTGGAGCATTATTAGTGTAATCTTATTATCATTATTTTGGTTATGTTTGATACTTATTGTTTGCGAGCGTACAATATTTGGTGAACGCTCGACATGGTTATATTTATGTGGAATTATTCTAAACTTTGCTTTATGTATCGAATAATGGAATATTTCATGTTTCGATTATTTCTTTTGTTTAGCATGAATATATCTTAGATATATTTTCTATATTCATTTACATCCATGTAGCATGTGTGTTTTATATATTCAAAATCATGTCATGCCTATGATAGTGGTCCGTCAATGTATTATTTTGTTGTTTAGTTTCTTTATAGTAGTTGTCTTGAATTGGCATGTTAACTTATAACATAGCCATGGTTGTGATGAATTACTTGTTGTAGGCACTCTATTAGCATTTTTAATTATCTATCGCATCATGCGTGGTTCAAGATCACTTTCTCACTTTCCTAAGTTGTGTGACATGTCATGTTTTATGTGTTATTTTAGTAGCAACTTTTGAGTAATTGTAAACGCGCTTTTGTATATGTTTATTGTTTAGTATTGCATGGATAGTTGCTTTATGTCATTGTTATATTTGCATTCTATATAGAATTTATTCGTTGTGACATAGAGTTCAGTTTATTGTTTCTTGGTAATTAGCAAAGTGTTATATTTACCTAGGATAGTAGCTATGCATGCTTAGTTGGTTGACATGTCATATTAATATTTACTCAAGTAGAAGGCATATTTGGTTGTATGCCGACCATGTGTTATATCATTGGTAGTTTGTACCTTATGTTCATACATTTGGTTAATGTTTACTTGGTAGATATATCATAGTGATTTTTTGATACCATACATTCTTTTATTTAGGAATTTCTTGCCTTATCAATACCATGTCATGATGATCGATTGTATAACTTGATTGCATAACGCATGTGTGTACCAATCTGTGTGTTGTATGATGCTTAGTTGTGTACCTTTTATATGTTTGCAAGTGTATGATGACTACATAGAAATGCATGTCATCTTGTTATTCATGCTTCTATAACACATGTTGATTTGGTTGATGAGATGATCTAGTTGTATACTTTCCTACGTGCTTACTATGCTTCCATGTTCTTATTTATCATAACTAGCATGGTAGTGTTGTATGCTAACGTCGTGCTTGATCTTTAGGTCACTTGTTATCAACTAGGTTATCTCATAGTTACGCGTTGCATTTTATTAGTAGAATATTTTGGTATCTCGTGTCATGATCATCCATGCTTAGCATCATATCTGGTTTAGCTTACTGTTGCATTTGTGGTATGCCTAAGTCTAGACATCAAGTCATGCTAGTTATCTTTCATGTGTTATTATATTCCATGTGTTATAGTTGTACTTGTGTTGCTCGTATATGCTTGACTTGTCTCATGTTAGTGTTATGAGTGTTTGGCACATGTTGCATTAGCTCATCACATGATTAGGATAGTTCACCTTTCAATAGTTGAGTTGTGTCTTTCTCATATGCTTAGTGCACATTGTTGCTTTGTTGTTAATCATGTTGTGGTAATATTTTTGCTAGAGGTCATTTGGATATTAGTTATTTACTTTATTATAAATAGTGTCCTAGTTTAGTATCTTCTCATGGTCACTCATATGTTTAATGCTTTTGTTATTAGATAAGACCTCTTCACGATTCTATACTCACATGCCTTGTATGATGTGTCTGGTTATTTAATTTTCCAATTATTTTTGTGATAGCATTGGTTTGTATATTGTCATAGAAATGCTTGCTAATAGTTGTTATGATTGGTGTTTAGTCTTTGCTTCTTGTTAACCATTATAAAATATTTGGATACATCCAAATATTTACTTGTGGTTGATTATTAATCTTAATCATATCATGCCTGGATAGTAGTTCACTCTTTTGTTCCATGTCTTGTATAGTTTCTTGTTAATTGTTTGACAAATGACTTGGTTTGTTATAATAGAGTTGATCCTATTTTATATTAATATTGTTATAGGATTAGACCTAGGTCAATTCGATTCATGTTGTTGAGTGATGTTTGATTGCTTAACTAGTATGGTTTGTAATGTTTGTTCGTTTGTCTTACGGAACTATTGCCTTTCGAATTGTTATATAGTTTATGTATATGTTTGACTACTATTGACCATTATAAATATTTAGATTCTATCTAAATATCTATTTGTGGTTAACTATTACCTTCGTCATGTCATGTTGTAATTGTGTGGTTAAATGCATAGGATGGTTCCTTTTCATGTGTGTTGATGCCATTGTGTTTGTTAGATAGTAGTTTCCTATATAGTTTGTCGAGATGTGTAGTGGGCACTACTAGTGTTTAATTGCATATTCGTATTGGAACGTTAGTCTTGATCGCCAAGTATTTCTTAGCTATGTCAACCTCAACCATGTCACTTCAATGAACCCTTTCTCTTACATCCTAATCAACCTCATTTCGAAGTCTCCATCTTGATCAATATCTTGTTGTCCATCCAATTTTAAATTGTTTTGGATGTTATTTGAATTTACTTTTGCTTTGGTATTTATTGTTTGTCTGTTGCTATCATTCCGACGAGTAGGGAGTGACGATATCGATGTTGGACATGGAGAGAACAGGTTGCTGAAGAAGGACTCAACAACGAAGGCATGCCTTCTTCTTTGATCATACTTATCCTATGGTTTACAAAATTGCATTGAGTTTTATTGTTTCTATGTGCATGCTATTTTAATTCTTGTAGCTAGCGTGTCGACTGACACATTAGCTTGATCCGCTTGTCGCCTATTCAGTTGACACCTGAGTAGAATTATAGTATTCTTGTAGAGTAGAAATGCTTAGCCATGCTTATTACCCTATAGGTGCTTTGTTGAATGACCTCTGAGTCATTGACAGTTGAAACTTACCGCTGAGCTAGGCCAGATGGCCTAATTGATATCCTCTACTCTCTTCTACTCTGGGTGAAACTTACCATCAGAATACTGGCGCGGGCGACAGCTGAATCAAGGATTGAAGGAGCGATTGGCTGCCCTTCACGAGTTGAAGGGGGCAATCAGTCGTCCGTGCCACTTAAGGCCTAATAATTCTTGGATTCGAAGATTGTGATAACAGTACAACCACATGCTATATGGGCACTAGCTTGGTCAAGTAAGCTAGTCAGTCTTAGGTGTCGATGTCGACGTACCGCAGATGGGATATATTCATGCTAAACTGCTTTTATCCAACTACTTTATTTGTCAAACAAAATTAGCTTTATGCAAATGAGCCATACAGCCTTGCTTTGAAGCCACATGTAGCTATTAGGTCCTTCCCCGTGGGAGGCATGTTGAGTACGTAATGTACTCATGGCAATAATTTTGTTGACAACAGAGTTCCATGAAGACGAAGGTGATGAGTACGACTACTATGGCGATCTGTAGGAGTGAGGTCACGTGGACTACATCGACTGCCTGTGGCTGAGATGGAGTCACTACGCATTTTCACTGGTAGAAAAAGGGCCTTTAGTCCCGGTTCGTAAGGGCCTTTAGTCCCGGTTCTGGAACCGGGACTAAAGGGTCGGTACTAATGCCCTGACCCTTTAGTCCCGGTTCAATCCAGAACCGGGACTAAAGGCCCTCCACGTGGCCGGTCCACCTTTAGTCCCGGTTGGTAACACCAACCGGTACTAAAGGAAATTTTCTGATTTTTTTTGAAATTTTTTTTAAAATTTTTTTTTGAATATTTTTATTTTCAAATTTCTGAATTATTTTAACGTCTAATCTCTAATCACCCCTCATCACTGCTCAATTTAATCTCTAATCACCCCTCATCATTCCAAATCATCTAACTTCCCGAACGGTCACCCATCCTCTCACTACTCCGGCCTAAGCACGCTTAACTTCCGGGTTCTATTCTCCCTCGTTTCCAAGTCTGCACTTGTTGTTTTCCTAACAATAGTAAGATGTCAATCCTATTAACCCTCAGGAATTTAGCTTGAGCATGAAGTCACATATTTCACTGTTTGAGTTTGAAACTATTGTTCTAAAAAACAATAATTTTTTAGTAACACTAATATTTCTTGAATAAGTAGTTTGACCATTGTTTGACCATAGTTTGACCAGATTTGACCAAAATTCAAAAAAGGTGAAATAATTATTTAATAACACTAATATTCTTGAATAATTATTTAGTAACACTAATACTTCTTGAATAAGTAGTTTGACCATAGTTTGACCAGATTTACTGAAAATTTAAAAAAACTGAAATTTGAGCATAACTTTTTTCCTTTTGGAATTTGAGGGTTCTACAAATTTGCAAACAGGCCATAGGCCATCTCCATCGGATGTAACTTTTCGAGTAGATGATTTTTCATATAAAAAACTTTTTAATCCGAGTTCGTATGCAAAAGTTATGCCCATTTTAAAATTCCAGAGAGATTTTGTAAATAAAGTCGAAATTCATATTTGTAAATTTTCCCAACAACTAGACCACATATCACATGGGAAACTTATTTTATTTTATTTTTATTGACATTTCCATCATTTTATTTTGTTTTTTCTAAAACTGAAAAGGCGGTCCACGGGGGGGGGGGGGGGGGGGTGGGGGAGTTTGAAAATGGGACCTTTAGTACCGGTTCGTGCAATGAACCGGTACTAATGCCTCAAAGCCCATTAGTCCCGGTTGGTGGCACCAACCGGGACTAAAGGTCTAACCTTTAGTACCGGTTGGTGCCACCAATCGGGACCAATGGGAATCGCACCCTTTAGTCCCGGTTCGTGGCACGAACCGGGACTAAAGGGCCCAGGTGAACCGGGACTAATGCCTTAGCCGCACGAACCGGGATAAATGCACCCATTGGTCCCGGTTCTGGACTGAACCGGGACTAATGGGCTTACCCGGCCTGGACCAAAGCCCCCTTTTCTACTAGTGTTTACTTTCGTTGTTTTCTGATTGTAAATGTCATGAGACATCTCAGTAGGTATGTCTTGTGACAAATATACTACTTGTAATGCTTTTACGTATTCTGCAATGATATCATTTCACTGTGTTGTCAACAATGATCTTGGGGTTGACAAATATACACAGGAGGATCTGGAAGTTAATTCCAGGTTCTCACAATTTCTTTGTATAAGTCAAAGGGTATTGCACTAACACTAGCACCCATATCACACAAGCCATGATAACAATGATCTCTTATTTTAACAGAAATAACAGGCACGCCTACCACAGGTCAATGTTTATCTGGCAATTCTAGCAGTTTCACCATAGAAATAAATAACATTCCCATCAATATTATCAGACAAGAGATCTTTAACAATAGCAATATTAGGTTCAACTCTAACTTGCTCAGGAGGTGTATAAGTTCAAATATTGCTTTTACGAACCATAGTTAAAGCTTTAGCATGATCCTTTATCCTAACAGGGAAAGGTGGTTTCTCAACATAAGTAGGAACAATAGGATCACTATAAGTGACAGTCTTTTTGTCAAATTTAGTAGGTGCAGCTACTTTTACTTCTATAGGAGGATGATATTTAAACCACTTCTCCTTGGGGAGATCAACATAAGTAGCAAAAGATTCACAAAAAGAAGCTACTATCTCAGAGTCAAGTCCATATTTAGTGCTAAATTTACGGAAAACATCGGTATCCATGAAAGATTTAACACAATCAAACTTAGGTGATATACCTGACTCCTTACCTTCGTCGAGATCCCAATCTTCAGAGTTGTGTTTAATTCTATCCAATAAATTCCATTTGAATTCAATAGTCTTCATCATAAAAGAGCCAGCACAAGAAGTATCGAGCATGGATTGATTATTATGAGAAAGCCGAGCATAAAATTTTTGAAGAATTATTTCTCTTGAGAGCTCATGATTGGGAATATAACATTGATTTAAGCCTCCCCCAAGCTTGAGCAATGCTTTCTCCTTCGCGAGGCCAAAAATTATATATATAATTGCGATCATGATGAACAAGATGCATAGGATAATACTTCTGATGAAATTCCAATTTCATTCGTTTATAGTTCCATGATCCTATGTCATCACATAGCCTATACCATGTCGATGCATCTCCCTTCAAAGATAAAGGGAAGACCATCTTCTTAACAGCATCATCGGGTATACCTGCAAGCTTAAATAATCCACAAACATCCACATATATTAGGTACTCATCAAGATGCTTTGTTCCATCTCCTGTAAAAGGATTATCTAGCAGTTTTTGTAACATACCCGAAGGAACTTCAAAGGGAACATTTTCATTTTCAGTAGGTTCAGTAGGTTGAGGAGCAACTCTTTGCTCTACTGGTCGGGGTGAAGATACCCCGAACAAGCCCCTCAGAGTATTACTTTCCATAGTAACAAGTGACAGTAAATTTCAGCACACTATATAAATTTTTCCTTACCAAATTCCACCTACCAAAGGTGCTTCACTCCCCGGCAATGGTGCCAGAAAAGAGTCTTGTGATAAGCGGTTTTCAGCAAGGTATTCTCTACAAGTACTGAAATAAGTGGTAACAGATAGTTTTGTGATAAGATAATTTGTAACGAGCAACAAGTAACAAAAGTAAATAAAGTGCAGCTAGGTGGCCCAATCCTTTCTGTAGCAAAGGACAAGCCTGGACAAACTCTTATAATGAGAAAAGCGCTCCCGAGGACACATGGGAATATCGTCAAGCTAGTTTTCATCATGTTCATATAATTCGCGTTCGGTACTTTGATAATTTGATATGTGGGCGGACCGGTGCTTGGGTGTTGTTATTACTTGAACAAGCATCCCACTTATGATTAAACTCTATTGCAAGCATCCGCAACTACAACAAAAGTATTAACGTAAACCTAAACATAGCATGAAACATATGGATACAAACCAGCCCCTTACGAAGCAACGCATAAACTAGGGTTTAAGCTTCTGTCACTCTAGCAACCCATCATCTACTTATTACTTCCCAATGCCCTCCTCTAGGCCCAAATAATGGTGAAGTGTTATGTAGTCGACGTTCACATAACACCACTAGAGGATAGACAACATACATCTCATCAAAATATCGAACGAATACCAAATTCACATGACTACTAATAGCAAGACTTCTCCCATGTCCTCAGGAACAAACGTAACTACTCACAAAGCATATTCATGTTCATAATCAGAGGGGTAATAATATGCATAAAGGATCTGAACATATGATCTTCCACCAAATTAACCAACTAGCATCAACTACAAGGAGTAATTAACACTACTAGCAACCTACTAGTACCAATCCCGGACTTGGAGACAAGAATTGGATACAAGAGATGAACTAGGGTTTTGAGAGGTGATGGTGTTGGTGAAGATGTTGATGGAGATTTCCCTCTCCCGATGAGAGGAGCGTTAGTGATGATGATGGCGATGATTTCCCCCTCCCGGAGGGAAGTGTCCCCGGAAGAACAACTCTGCCGGAGCCCTAGATTGGTTCCGCCAAGGTTCCGCCTCGTGGCGGCGGAGTCTCATCCCGAAAGGTTGCTTATGATTTTTCCCTCGACGAAAGACCTCATATAGCAGAAGATGGCCACCGGAGGGCCAACAGGGGGCCCATGAGGCAGGAGGGCGCCCCCCCACCCTCGTGGCCAGGTGGGTCCCCCTCTGGTGTATTTCTTCTGCTCAATATTTTTTATATATTCTGAAAATGACTTCCGTACAGTTTCAGGACTTTTGGAGTTGCGCAGAATAGGTCTCTAATATTTGCTCCTTTTCCAGCCCAGAATTCCAGCTGCCGGCATTCTCCCTCCTTATGTAAACCTTGTAAATAAGAGAGAATAGGCATAAGAATTGTGACATAATGTGTAATAACAGCCCATAATGCAATAAATATCGATATAAAAGCATGATGCAAAATGGACGTATCAACGATGCTTCCATCTGGACGGGACATGTTACGAATGAATCCTTTGTTGATCCCATTCATCCTCTCAAACGACATCCTGTTGTGCAGAAATGACGGCCCCAAGTCTATTGTCTCGTCCATAATATGGACACACAGATGCACCATCACGTCAAAGAACGCGGGCGGGAAGTACATCTCAAGCTCATTCAGTATCACAACGATCTCTTCCTGTAGCCTTCGGAGCTACTTCAGACTGATTGACTTTCGAGAGATGACATTGAAAAAGTTGCAGAGACCAATAAGCGTGTCACGGACGTGCTTGTCCATTATCCCTCTAAGGTCAATAGGTAGTATCTGCGTCATCATCACATGACAGTCGTGGGACTTCATCCCGCTGAATCTTTTCTTGTCCGTGTCTAGATTTCTGCTTATCTTGCCACAGTAACCGGAACTAACTTTGACTCTGGTAAGGCACTTAAAGAATTGATCGATCTCAGCCTGACTTAAGGTGAAGCAAGAAGGGGGGCAATAATCCTCTTTCTTTCTTTTCTTTCCCTTCTTCTCCCGTGCCTCTGTCTCCGTCTCTGCCTCGTCTGACTGTTTACGGGGCGGCATGTGTAGATCTTCCCTGATATTCAAATCTTGCAAGTCTTTTCTTGCCTTCGGCCCATCAGTACAAAAAAATACACTTCCGTGATGATACGTGTTTGTCACAGTAGGTCGCTTTTTTTGTCATGCATGTACATCCATGACAAATTTATGACAAAATCAAGATAGTCATACATGTGCTATCGTAGAAGTGTTCCATGACATTACCAAAATTATCATCACGGAAGTGTCCACTTCCATGACGATAAATCGCGCGTCACAGAAGTGCTTTCGTCAAGGGTGACCGACACGTGGCATCCACCGTAACGGGACGTCGTTAAGCTATCGGGTCGGGTTTTGGATCCGATAACCCGTTAACACCCCCGACCAATGGGAAATTTCCACGTGTAAAATTCTTATTGGCCGGAAGAAACACGTGTCAGCTCGTCAGTGGGTCAGATAGGCGCCTATGATATGTCGACACGTGGCACGGCCCAACAGTTGCCCATTTAGCTTACAAAGCCAGCCCGTTTGACTTGGTCAAAAGTTAATGGGCTGGCCCATGAAAAGCCTGTTATCGCAAATAGCCCATTTTATGGCCCGTTAAAGGAAATCGGCCCAACAACGTCATGTGGTCCGTCGAATATAATACCAGCCCATTTCACTTTCGGCCCATGTATGGCCCACGACGTCTTTCGGCCCATATGAGGCCTTCGTATCTTTAGGCCCATTACAGGCCCACGGTGAGTCTAGCCCATAATGAACAGTAATTTTCTTTATACCCGTTAACGGCCCGTGATTTACATGGGCCGTTTCCAGCCCGTGTTAGCTTTCGACCTATTGACGGCCCATACGTTCTTGGGCTCCTTTTCGGCCCTCGATTACTTCCGGCCCGTTACTGGCATGTTCCCCTATTGGGCCAAATTCGGCCCATGGCAAGAGTCGGCCCGTTACTGGCCTGTTCCATTAATGGGCCAAATTCGTCCCATGGCAAGAGTCGGCCCGTTACTGGCCTGTTACCATAATGGGCCAAAATTGGCCCATGGCAAGAGTCGGCCCGTTTCTGGCATGTTAACCCGTTGTGCCGTTTCCAGCCCGTCCTATATTCTGGCCCATTAACGACCCGTTATGCCTGTGACAGAATTAAGCCTTTGCTATCCTATGGCCTGTTACCGTGGTGGGCCGATACCAATTACGCCAGATTATGGCCCATGTAGACACATTTATCCAATGGCCCGAGGCCCACCGATTACAGGCCCATTTACCGACAGCCCGTAGGAGACCCATGGATCCCATGGCCCGTATATGGCCCATGGTAGTTGTGGCCACTAGCAAACCAGGGAAAAAGAAGACTAGGAAATAAATATGGCTGAAACTAACGCTAGGCTATTAAGGCGATTGCACATATTACATCCACTCGGCATCAAAATTCGCCACCAGTGCAAATATAGGGAACACCCTACACTATACAAAAATGGCTTGCTGTTTTCTTCAGGCGGTGCTGCACGTTAATAATACATTTTGTATCGCACCAAAACAAATTACAACTATATAACAAAAGGAAGGTTGGCATAAAACTTAATAGTCTAGCAGATAAATGCACCACCAGAAGTTCAGAAGCTCAGTTCATTTGACCTGACTGTTACGTTTTCATGCTGTATTGTCCAATGGAGCACCATAACCCTCGCCTTCATTTCCCCTAGGCTCCTGAACAACATAGCAAATGTCTGATAGTCTGGTTTCAAAACCATGCATATCTTGACGACATTGAGCAATTTTTCTCCTTGTTTCACAAAGGGTCTCTGTTAGGGAATGGACTTGTGTCTGGAGCGCAGATACAACATAGCTTTGAGCTTGCATATCATGATCATGAGGCAGTTTGGACGATATTGCCTTAACAACCAACCCAGTATTACGTAGGAACGTGCTTTTGGCACTGTTAGTGGACAGGTACTGTGACGCCCAGATAATTAAGCTACAGTAAACCTCTGCTAATGGTGCCACGTCACCTCGGTTACTGTTGATAAACTCGAGTTGGTTCAAGCCGATTCAAATTCAAATTCAAAATCAGGCAAACAATAAAGGTTTTCAAACGTTAGAATTTAAAATGATCATCATGTGGCAAATAATCCGTAACTTATTTTGGGTGTTGGAACCAACCTTTTTCAAAATGTTTAAGTGCCTAAACTAAATAAAAACAGGGGCTAAAACAATTATTAAATACTTTTCAATAATAAACAAATGTAAAACTAATTTATTTAGTGCCAAATTAATTATGACAGTAGCCTAACTAATAATGCTAATTTAGGGGCTGAGTTGATATATTATAAAAAAAACTGTATATAAAGTAAAACTAAAAGAAACAGGAAAAAAAAAGGAAAAGGTCAAACAAAAAAAACATAAAAATAGAAACACCCCCCCCCACGCTGGGCCGAGCGGCCCAGCTGGCCTCCGCACCGGCCGGCCCACCAGGCCCAGCCGGCCCTCCTCTCTGGCCTACAAGGCCACCCCCCCGAACCCTAACCCCCACCCGATCCCCACTCTCCCCCACTCGTCCCACCCCCGCGCATCTCCCTCGCCCCTCCCCGACCTGGATCAGGGGAGACGGCGCCTCGACCCCGCCGCCTCATCCCTGCGCCCCGTCACCGGCCGGCGCTGCCCGTCTCCGCCGGCGCCTCCTCATCGCCTCCCCACACCGCCTCCTCAACCCCCCCCCCCCCCCGACCGGCCTCCTGGCGCCTCTGCTACCTCCCGGCGCCGCCCCGCCATCGCCGCCTCGACCCCGACCTCGTCGCCCGAAGCCGTCCCGGACGCCGCCGGACTTCGCCGTCGCGCAGCACGTCGTCCCCGTCCTCCTCCTCATCACCCGCTGCCTAGCCCCTACACCGTACGGTGAGGCCCTCGGCCTCCTCTTCTCCTCTCCGCTGCTCGCTGATGCCTGCGACCACCGCATCGAACGGATCCGGCCGCGCTCACCCTCGCCCGTGGCCGCATCTCGCACCTCGTTCCCGACCGGCCAGTGCGTGTCCATGGTCCCGCGATCGCCTGCTCGCTGCAGCTCGTCGCCCGCCCCTGCTCCTCTGTCCGCCGCGGCCCGCTGCTGCTTCGTCGCGTCCGCCATTCCCCGCACGGGCCACAGCCCCCTGCTGCCCGGCCCCGCTGCTCGCCGGAGCTGGCCGCCCCTTTCCCCCCTACCTCGCCAGATTCTGGCGCCCCGCCTCGCCCCTGGTGGCCTCGCGTGCGGGTGTCCCTGCGCCCGCACCGCCCGATCGGGCACACCCGATCCGATAAGGCCCAGTGGCCCTATGACAACGGGGCCCCACCCCCAGAACGTTTTAATAAAAAATAATAATAATAATAATTAATTAATTAGTTAATTAATTAAGGAATTAATTAAGTTAATTAATTATAATTAGATTAACCTAATCACTAATTAACCTAATTAACTGTTAGTTAATTAAAACAGAGTATGGCGAACGGGACCCACACGTCAGTTGACCAGTCAACGCCTCTGTTGACTGCTGACGTCATGCTGACGTCAGCATGCACTGTTCTGGATAATGTTTAATTAAAATAATTAACTAAATACTAAAAATGATTTTAATCTTTTAAAATTAATATAAAATAAACCGTATCTCGGATGAAAAAGTTTTATACATGAAAGTTGCTCAGAACGACGAGACGAATTTGAATACGCAGCCCGTTTAACCGCCACGCATCCCTAGCATAGCGAACACGCAACTTTCCCCCTCTGTTTCATCTGTCCGAAAACGCGAAACACCGGGGATACTTTCCCGGATGTTTCCCCCCTTCACCGGTATCACCTCATACCGCGATAGGGCACCCCTAGCACCGATACTTGTCATGTCATGCATCGTCATGCATTTGCTTGCATTATATTTATTGTTTCATCACCCTCTTCTCTCGCTAGACACCGAGACCGACGCCGCTGCTACCTAGTACGACTACGGAGTTGACGACCACTCTCTCTTGCCAGAGCAACCAGGCAAGCCCCCCCTTTGGTCACCAGATATCGCCTACTCTTCTCTATACTGCTTGCATTAGAGTAGTGTAGCATGTTACTGCTTTCCGTTATTCCTATCCTGATGCATAGCCTGTCCTTACTACTACTGTTGTTACCTTTACCTGCAATCCTAATGCTTAGTATAGGATGCTAGTATTTCCATCTGTGGCCCTACATCCTTGTCCGTCTGCCATGCTATACTATCGGGTCGTGATCACTCGGGAGTTGATCACGGGTATATACTATATACTTTATACATGATACATGTGGTGACTAAAGACGGGTCGGCTTGAGGAGCACCCGCGAGTGGAGTTTTGAGGCGAAGCGGCAGGGCAGGTTCCGACCACCTAGGAGAGAGGTGGGCCTGGCCCTGGTCGGCGTTCGCGGATACTTAACACGCTTAACGAGATCTGGGTATTTGATCTAAGTCTGGCCATTTGGTCTATACGCACTAACCATCTATGCGGGAGTAGTTATGGGTATCCCGGCGTCGTGGTATCAGCCGAAGCCTTCGTGACGTTAGCGATTGAGTGGCGCGCGCCGGATTGGACTGGAAGGCCACTAGGCTAGGTCTGCTTTCGGCCGCGTTCGCAACGTGCAGGTGTGCTAAGGGCGATGGGCCAAGACCCCTGGGCGCTTAGGTTTAGACCGGCGTGCTGACCTCTCTGTTGGTCTAGGTGGGGCTGCGACGTGTTGATCTTCCAAGGCCGGGCATGACCCAGGAAAGTGTGTCCGGCCAAATGGGATCGAGCGTGTTGGGGAATGTGGTGCACCCCTGCAGGGAAGTTAATCTATTCGAATAGCCGTGATCTTCGGTAACAGGACGACTTGGAGTTGTACCTTGACCTTATGACAACTAGAACCGGATACTAAATAAAACACACCCTGCCAAGTGCCAGATACAACCGGTGATCGCTCTCTCACAGGGCGACGAGGGGAGGATCATCGGTTAGGATTATGATATGCGATGCTACTTGGAGGACTTCAGTCTACTCTCTTCTACATGTTGCAAGACGGAGGCTGCCAGAAGCGTAGTCTTCGAAAGGACTAGCTATCCCCCTCTTATTCCGGCATTCTGCAGTTCAGTCCACATATGATAGCCTTATTCCCGTTGATACCAATGCATACATATGTAGTGTAGCTCCTTCCTTGCGAGTACTTTGGATGAGTACTCACGGTTGCTTTCTCCCTCTTTTCCCCCTATCCCTTCTACCTGGTTGTCGAAACCAGATGTTGGAACCCAGGAGCCAGACGCCACCGTCGACGACGACTCCTACTACACCGGAGGTGCCTACTACTACGTGATGCCCGCTGACGACGACCAGGAGTAGCTAGGAGGATCCCAGGCAGGAGGCCTGCGCCTCTTTCGATATGTATCCCAGTTTGTGCTAGCCTTCTTAAGGCAAAATTGTTTAACTTATGTTTGTACTCAGATATTGTTGCTTCCGTTGACTCGTCTATGATCGAGCTCTTGTATTCGAGCCCTCGAGGCCCCTGGCTTGTAATATGATGCTTGTATGACTTATTATATTTGTAGAGTTGTGTTGTGATATCTTCCCGTGAGTCCCTGATCTTGATCGTACACGTTTGCGTGTATGATTAGTGTACGATTAAATCGGGGGCGTCACAAGTTGGTATCAGAGCCGACTGCCTGTAGGAATCCCCCTTCCACACTCCTTGGTCGAAGTCGAGTCTAGACATTACGAAACTTTTTACTAACATGGTTGTGTGCCTTACGGGCCCACGTCGCCATCTGGGTGGTATTAGGATCTTTTATTCCTCGTCTATACTCTGGAACTCTGATCTCTCTTCTATTCGGGTTAAATGAATTTTGCTAAATCTAACATTAGGAGCTCGTTATCACTTTCACCCGGAGAGCCCCTTATTACTGATGATCGTCTGCTGCACGGGAAGACCCTGAAGATACTCTCCGCTGTTAACCCGAGAACTTGTGTTCGTCGCGTTTGCAATTCCCCTTCCATCGTCAACCCTTATGGGTAACTACTTACAGTTGGTATTCTTACATTCATCCCCAGTTTATTACAAGATACCCCGAAATACTCGTCGTTGTTTCGATAATCCTTTGAGCTTACTGCCTTGCTTTTCTTTGTCCCGTGAATACCCCTACGGATAATTCTCATACTTATCGAGTATCCGCTCATCCCCCAGTTGTTCATGTGTTTCACAATGGTCATCGAAATACTATTCGATCCTCCAAAAATCCTTAGTAGCTTATTGCTCTACAATACTTGTCTGCTTGCATGATGGATGCTTTCCATATGTCTGGCAATATTCGTGAGTATCCTTAGGCACCAGCATTTTGATCCCTTTATTTCAACATGAGTGCGAATGCATGCAATCATCAGTTGATCCTTTTAATTATCTTTCCGGCTCAGACGTCTTTCGAACATGAGCTGGTTCTTGGCCAATCAGATTGCCATCGATCTTACCCCTAAGTCTAGTTGACTTATCCATCCTTGATCAAAGCTTTTGCTCCTGACCCCTTGAATTGAAAATCATAATTACTATGCTATTTAGATGTTGAATTATTCAAATGTTCTATAAATCGATGCATTTGCATTCTTTCTTCCTCTGATTGGGTATTGATACTCACATCAGCTCCATTGTGGATCGCCATATCCACTGTTGGATTATTATCCGACAGTGTCCTTCATAATTAATCACCTTGTGAGTTCTTTCTCCGATACATAATGCCTTTGGTAAATTGTATCCTCTCCTTTTGCCAACCATGCTCTGCTTTCGAGCTGGTGATATCTACTCTTGACGATTGTGTTATATTTTTCCACGATACCCTAACGGGTTGATCCGATGCCTTCCTTTATATGTGTGAACTCGGAAGTTTTCACGAGTCATACTCATCTGGTATTTCACCAGGTAAAACTTTCAACACTAAGGCCTTTATCAAAGCGAAAAGTGAATGGAAGGTTATACATTGAAGAAGTGGGAGTCGACCTTGAACTTTGTGTTCATGCCCATGGACATGATGTAGATCCTATCATGGAAACTTCTTGTAATAATAACTATTTCCTTGGTATAATATCATCTGGTATCTGTGAATTGATCCTTTGCTATCATGGCTCCGACCATGATTGATCCCCTTTGATTCCATTTCTCAGACAAGATGAAGTACTTGTCTTCTGCAGATCACTTCACGTGTCCACCCTCTACTCTGCTCTACCGTCGAGTATTACAATCTGGTATCTCAAGAATATCATGGAACATCATAACTTCTTATGGGTTCTTCATCAATTGTTATTACTCACCAGGTCCAATTGTTCTTAGGTTCTGGGTTGTTGTCAACCGAGGCCACCGACTAGTGAAATTATTCCGCACTACAAATCAAATACCCCTAGTATTTTTACTGGGAAATTCTAAATTCAATCTGGTCATTCCTAGACTATCGGCTGCATCCTGGTCTTGCTATCTTTGACTGTGCTACCTCGTCCTTCTCTGGTGCACGAGTTCTTCAGTGTGTGAGCATGACTTACGTCGAGCTTTCAACATCATGTTGCTTGTCTTGAAGGGCAACTTTGGTTCTGAGCTTGCATCTTATATATTGATCCTATAACTTGTCGCTTCGTTATTCCCTTTCTTGTTGCCGTTGATGTTTGATTGCATCTTCATGAAACCTTTCGACAAATGGTCTGTGATGTGTAAATTTTAAACTTCTAGCAACCCTATTGCTTTGAAGTTAATGGTGTACAGTTTCATTCTAAATCTATTGCTTATTGAATCATCATTCGAACATTGATCGTGCTACCTAGTCCAGATTCCTGGGTGCACCCTTCTATCATTGCTCAGTGGTGTATGTTTCCCTCGAGCATACATCATTATATCTTTTGATCCGACAAATGATATTTCCTTGTTCACATAATTGTGGAAATCAATCCATCTTTTGAAAATCTCAATGAATTTTCTCTGAGTTCATCAGCCACCTCTTCATCCTCCCCTTGGTTTAATGATGAACTCTTGTGTTGGAACTCGCTTCCATAGTACATTTCCCGAGAATCTTACATTGTCGTCTCGTCAATTTTGTTGCACCTTTTCTTCTCAGGCATCCTGAGTCTGAGGCATCCTGGCACCAATCAGATCTGAATCTCGGTCGGATATGATGGTTGAACATATTTCCAAGAGTTATTACATTGGTCCTTATATGGCCCGGTAAGGTGATGTCATGCCTAGCACACCTGGCCGGAGAACCAATTGTTATAGTTTCCTATTTAGCAAGGTTAACCATTCTTCCATGAGGAAATCGTAAGACTTATTCTATATGTTGTCCCTGATGAATCCTTTGAGTATCCAAGCTCGACCTTTGCTTGAAGACCATGTCAATGCTATCTCGAAGCATGTCTGTGGTACTCCGATTTTCAATAAGAGCATTGAAAGCTCAATGCTAAGTTTTCTTTAACCATTATCCAAACACCGTTGTATGGGTAATGTTATGAAATTCCTCTCCCCTGACTTAAAGGGTTTTTCTACATGATATCCTGCCACGGATATCATGCTCTGCTGGTCCTTGGGAGGGATATATCCCTGAATTATGTGTTTAAAACACATTTTCCTTTCCATTCTTCTGTTAAACCTGCTAATCACATTTTCCTTCCCGTTGTATTGTTAAGCTTTCTTGTGATCTATATGATCTAAGCGGTAATATTCTCCTGCTTATGTAAACACCTCGGTGTACAATTCAGTCAGCAAGACCCTGTTACTATTGTTGATGACATTTCGGTAGCCACCAATGGACGAGAACCTTGCCTATTGGCCCGCCTCGTTCAACGAGCAGGAAAATGGTTCTCTTCGCCCCTCGCCCTTGGTACCGATGTTGTTGCCGACATAACTGATAGGCTGATCCTCTGACATGCCTTGCTATCATGACCATGCAAGATGTCAACGCCCATCCTTATTTTAACCCACATGGTGGGCCCATAACCCACAGGTCCCAGGATCGAAACCTGACTCTCCTGTACACCCTGTTGTCAAAGTTATTCCTCGTGCTTGACTTTGTATGTAATTCACGGGCCTCCTGCCTGTTGATCTATTCTGGTATAAGACGCAATACTTATTCCCGATTGCTTTGAACCGCTTTCACGCCCTGTAACGGGCATCGAACGATTGTCTATCCGCTTGGAACTTCTTATGGTACCTTCTTACCTTGCTCTCGATGTGTTTCATTTGTTCAACTCGAGAGATAGTCATGTGTTCATTCATGGGATAACCCCAGATGATTACCCCTTATAGCATCCTATCGTTATCAACCTGCCCCTTACCTGTTCGTAAGTACGATGGAGTTCCCGAAGAAAGGATGCCGACTTCCTCATGATTACCCGCAGCAAAGGAATGAAGCATCAATGTAATGGATCAACCTCTTCGAGAAGAACAACCGAGACCAAGAACACTCCCTAGAATTTCGTAACCCGAACCTTCCCCCTTTACTTCCCTCTTAAATCTCGGGACGAGATTTCTTGTAGTGGAGGAGAATTGTGACGCCCGGATAATTAAGCTACAGTAAACCTCTGCTAATGGTGCCACGTCACCTCGGTTACTGTTGATAAACTCGAGTTGGTTCAAGCCGATTCAAATTCAAATTCAAAATCAGGCAAACAATAAAGGTTTTCAAACGTTAGAATTTAAAATGATCATCATGTGGCAAATAATCCGTAACTTATTTTGGGTGTTGGAACCAACCTTTTTCAAAATGTTTAAGTGCCTAAACTAAATAAAAACAGGGGCTAAAACAATTATTAAATACTTTTCAATAATAAACAAATGTAAAACTAATTTATTTAGTGCCAAATTAATTATGACAGTAGCCTAACTAACAATGCTAATTTAGGGGCTGAGTTGATATATTATAAAAAAAAACTGTATATAAAGTAAAACTAAAAGAAACAGGAAAATAAAAAAAAGGAAAAGGTCAAACAAAAAAAACATAAAAATAGAAACACCCCCCCACGCTGGGCCGAGCGGCCCAGCTGGCCTCCGCACCGGCCGGCCCACCAGGCCCAGCCGGCCCTCCTCTCTGGCCTACAAGGCCACCCCCCCGAACCCTAACCCCCACCCGATCCCCACTCTCCCCCACTCGTCCCACCCCCGCGCGTCTCCCTCGCCCCTCCCCGACCTGGATCGGGGGAGACGGCGCCTCGACCCCGCCGCCTCATCCCTGCGCCCCGTCACCGGCCGGCGCTGCCCGTCTCCGCCGGCGCCTCCTCATCGCCTCCCCACACCGCCTCCTCAACCCGCCCCCCCCCCCCGACCGGCCTCCTGGCGCCTCTGCTTCCTCCCGGCGCCGCCCCGCCATCGCCGCCTCGACCCCGACCTCGTCGCCCGAAGCCGTCCCGGACGCCGCCGGACTTCGCCGTCGCGCAGCACGTCGTCCCCGTCCTCCTCCTCATCACCCGCTGCCTAGCCCCTACACCGTACGGTGAGGCCCTCGGCCTCCTCTTCTCCTCTCCGCTGCTCGCTGATGCCTGCGACCACCGCATCGAACGGATCCGGCCGCGCTCACCCTCGCCCGTGGCCGCATCTCGCACCTCGTTCCCGACCGGCCAGTGCGTGTCCATGGTCCCGCGATCGCCTGCTCGCTGCAGCTCGTCGCCCGCCCCTGCTCCTCTGTCCGCCGCGGCCCGCTGCTGCTTCGTCGCGTCCGCCCTTCCCCGCACGGGCCACAGCCCCCTGCTGCCCGGCCCCGCTGCTCGCCGGAGCTGGCCGCCCCTTTCCCCCCTACCTCGCCAGATTCTGGCGCCCCGCCTCGCCCCTGGTGGCCTCGCGTGCGGGTATCCCTGCGCCCGCACCGCCCGATCGGGCGCACCCGATCCGCTAAGGTCCAGTGGCCCTATGACAACGGGGCCCCACCCCCAGAACGTTTTAATAAAAAAAAAGAAAAAAAATAATAAATAAAATAATAATAATAATAATAATTAATTAGTTAATTAATTAAGGAATTAATTAAGTTAATTAATTATAATTAGATTAACCTAATCACTAATTAACCTAATTAACTGTTAGTTAATTAAAACAGAGTATGGCGAACGGGACCCACACGTCAGTTGACCAGTCAACGCCTCTGTTGACTGCTGACGTCATGCTGACGTCAGCATGCACTGTTCTGGATAATGTTCAATTAAAATAATTAACTAAATACTAAAAATGATTTTAATCTTTTAAAATTAATATAAAATAAACCGTATCTCGGATGAAAAAGTTTTATACATGAAAGTTGCTTAGAACGACGAGACGAATTTGAATACGCAGCCCATTTAACCGCCACGCATCCCTAGCATAGCGAACACGCAACTTTCCCCCTCTGTTTCATTTGTCCGAAAACGCGAAACACCGGGGATACTTTCCCGGATGTTTCCCCCCTTCACCGGTATCACCTCATACCGCGATAGGGCACCCCTAGCACCGATACTTGTCATGTCATGCATCGTCATGCATTTGCTTGCATTATATTTATTGTTTCTTCCCCCTCTTCTCTCGCTAGACACCGAGACCGACGTCGCTGCTACCTAGTACGACTACGGAGTTGACGACCACTCTCTCTTGCCAGAGCAACCAGGCAAGCCCCCCCTTTGATCACCAGATATCGCCTACTCTTCTCTATACTGCTTGCATTAGAGTAGTGTAGCATGTTACTGCTTTCCGTTATTCCTATCCTGATGCATAGCCTGTCCTTACTACTACTGTTGTTACCTTTACCTGCAATCCTAATGCTTAGTATAGGATGCTAGTATTTCCATCTGTGGCCCTACATCCTTGTCCGTCTGCCATGCTATACTATCGGGCCGTGATCACTCGGGAGTTGATCACGGGTATATACTATATACTTTATACATGATACATGTGGTGACTAAAGACGGGTCGGCTTGAGGAGCACCCGCCAGTGGAGTTTTGAGGCGAAGCGGCAGGGCAGGTTCCGACCACCTAGGAGAGAGGTGGGCCTGGCCCTGGTCGGCGTTCGCGGATACTTAACACGCTTAACGAGATCTGGGTATTTGATCTAAGTCTGGCCATTTGGTCTATACGCACTAACCATCTACGCGGGAGTAGTTATGGGTATCCCGGCGTCGTGGTATCAGCCGAAGCCTTCGTGACGTCAGCGACTGAGTGGCGCGCGCCGGATTGGACTGGAAGGCCACTAGGCTAGGTCTGCTTTCGGCCGCGTTCGCAACGTGCAGGTGTGCTAAGGGCGATGGGCCCAGACCCCTGGGCGCTTAGGTTTAGACCGGCGTGCTGACCTCTCTGTTGGTCTAGGTGGGGCTGCGACGTGTTGATCTTCCGAGGCCGGGCATGACCCAGGAAAGTGTGTCCGGCCAAATGGGATCGAGCGTGTTGGGGAATGTGGTGCACCCCTGCAGGGAAGTTAATCTATTCGAATAGCCGTGATCTTCGGTAACAGGACGACTTGGAGTTGTACCTTGACCTTATGACAACTAGAACCGGATACTAAATAAAACACACCCTGCCAAGTGCCAGATACAACCGGTGATCGCTCTCTCACAGGGCGACGAGGGGAGGATCATCGGTTAGGATTATGCTATGCGATGCTACTTGGAGGACTTCAGTCTACTCTCTTCTACATGCTGCAAGACGGAGGCTGCCAGAAGCGTAGTCTTCGAAAGGACTAGCTATCCCCCTCTTATTCCGGCATTCTGCAGTTCAGTCCACATATGATAGCCTTATTCCCGTTGATACCAATGCATACATATGTAGTGTAGCTCCTTGCTTGCGAGTACTTTGGATGAGTACTCACGGTTGCTTTCTCCCTCTTTTCCCCCTATCCCTTCTACCTGGTTGTCGCAACCAGATGTTGGAACCCAGGAGCCAGACGCCACCGTCGACGACGACTCCTACTACACCAGAGGTGCCTACTACTACGTGATGCCCGCTGACGACGACCAGGAGTAGCTAGGAGGATCCCAGGCAGGAGGCCTGCGCCTCTTTCGATCTCTATCCCAGTTTGTGCTAGCCTTCTTAAGGCAAACTTGTTTAACTTATGTCTGTACTCAGATATTGTTGCTTCCGCTGACTCGTCTATGATCGAGCTCTTGTATTCGAGCCCTCGAGGCCCCTGGCTTGTAATATGATGCTTGTATGACTTATTATATTTGTAGAGTTGTGTTGTGATATCTTCCCGTGAGTCCCTGATCTTGATCGTACACGTTTGCGTGTATGATTAGTGTACGATTAAATCGGGGGCGTCACAGGTACTGACCCACTGCAGCAAGAGCTGACATTGCAGTTATAGTTGCCTCGCCACCTTCAGAAGGTGGCGGTTCCACCATTTTTTCCATAGCTCGCTGAAAAGTTGAGGTTTTACATTAGTAGTACCAGAACAGAAGATATTAAGGAGGCAGCAAAACCAAACAAAATAGCTTTGGTCTATATACAGAACTTATTCTGGTGAACCCATGTAAAATATTAGTTGTATTTTATTGCAAAGTACATAATAAAACCAGGTTCCAAACATATGACCATGTACCATCGCTAATGTATTGTCTATTTCTTCACATTGTATTGAGGGCTAAGGATGAAGAGACAAAGTTTATAATACGGTAAGCATAGTATGACGTCATTCATATCACAAAACAACTGAGAACAGACAAACAGGCAATTGTAACATTGTGTGGGCAAGTCCAGCACGGAACTAGATTATGGGTCAAGATCAAAGGAACATCACTCCTCTCTTTTAAACCCTGTAAGGTGCAATGATACGCTAAGACAATTGTGTATAAAATTGAAAAGAGTAATAGACATTGGATGCAAACCATGCAGTTCAAGGAACAAGTCAGAGTAAGTAGTAGTTAAAAGGCATGAGGATTAAGGACATACAACAGCGGCTTTGACTGGTGTAGTCATGCCCTTCTTGCTGGTGTGACAGTCCTTGAAGATTTCCACAGCATTTGGTTCAGGTACTTTTTGGTCCTTGCGGGCTTTCCTCTGCATTTGGAACAAGTCAATATAGATCTGATAATATGGTACAGCGAAAAGAGTGAAACAGCAGCTAATTACAAGAGCCTCACAGTGTGCAATATAGCTACGAGATCCTGTCGTCTGTTAGAATTTCACTTTCGTACGGTTGGCCTTGTTCTTTGAACAGTTCACCTACAAGAAGATAGATTTGTATGGCACATGCATAAACAGGACTTCAACATGTGATCTGATGACATATATATAATGTACCTGATACTTCGGATCGGACCAGTGTTTAACGAGGCCTCTCCAGTCTTCATCAGATATATTTTCCACTGGAGATGTTCGGGCAAGTTCACTGTTAGCCTTGCCTTCAAAGTGAGTTTTCCTCAAGTTATACCGATATTGTCGCAGAGCAGACTTGAAAACATGGGTGCAAGCTTGTCTGGTTGCATCATCTTGGCTATCCAACTTGAACCTCAGCTATTGAAAATTATGGGAGTCTCATTATGAGCAACCTAGAAAGTATTGGATAGAGCAAGACGATATTACTAGTTCCCATACATAACCATACTTACAGATAAATGGTCGAGGAAGGTGTTGAACTGGGTTTCGTCTTTGTCATTCCTATGCTGAATCCATGTTGGGAGGATACGTACATGACACCTAACAGCAACCGCTGCCTCTGATACTAACTTGGCTGACTCTGTAGCATCACGTGGCCTTTTTAAACCTGCCTCAAAATGGATCTCCATTTTTCCTCCTCTAGATTTAGTTAACCTATCGAGCATTATCCCTGATGTTTGTTTCCTCTTGCGCCTAGGTGCTAGTCCAACAACAAACATAGGAAGTTTTAGTGTACATCAAACTATGAGACTACATATAAAGAAGCATGCAACTGTAACTTGACTCCAGCAACTACCTTGTTGCTGTTGAAGCTCACAAGGTTCATCTGATATTGCCAACTCGTCTTGTGTCAAGAGTGCTTGGGAAGTAGTGTCAGGTGGCAAGGGAGCTTGGGAACGTGCTGCTAGCTCAGTTGACGCACGAGTACGTCGTGCAGCTGGTAGTACTGTGGTAGGTGTTGCAAGAACTAGGGCTGTCTCTGCTTGTTTGGTGGTAGCTATTTGTTTCTGTTTGTCTTTTTTTGCAACTCGTGTAGCATGGGATGCCGTGTTTGTAGAACTTTCTGCTGGACTTTGACCTTCTATTGCACCATCAGTACCAGTAGAATCTACAGGATTCATCCGCTTCTCATTCCCTGCCATTCTGTGTTTCTTCCTCTTTCTCTGTGCCATGTTAAGTCAAGCCGACAAGAAAAACGAATAACAATTTAGTTCTTCAGAACAAATTGATGCGTGATGCAGACGAACTGAACTTTGATGTTAGACAACCACATGATAGGAGGATGTAATATGTATGAAAAAAAGGACGGACGAGATAACCAGAACTATGATGTGTAAACTAAGAAGAAGACATTTCACCAAATTAGAAGCAATGCAATGGAAGGTAGACACCATATGAAAGATGCTACAAATGTCGCTCTGCCAAGTTAACAGTGTCTCATCATAAATGGCGTTTAAACAAATGTGAAGCAGTACAAGAAATAAATCATATGCAAGATGCAAACAACATCACACTACCATGTTAGAGGTCTCTCGTCATTAGTGCCATTGCATATTCACAGCATTGGATATTCACAGCTTATGATGTGTAAACTAAGGAGAAGGCATTTCAACAATTAGAAGCAATGAAAGCTCAACACCATATGAAAGATGCAACGAATATCACTCTACCAAGTTAAAACTGTCTCGTCATAAGTGCCATTTCAACAAATTAGTAGTACAAGCTAGAAAAGAATGTGAGATGTAACCTATATCACACTCCGAAGTCAAACGTGTCTTATGATAAGTGATTTTTGCAGGTTACACAACAGTAGTAATATGATGTAAGAACATGGTGTGATAGACAAATATTGTATGTTCTAGAAACAGGAACACGTGTCTTACTCAAGTATAATGTGTAAAGTAAGCAGATGGAATTCAACAAAATTAGAAGCAATACAAGCTAGACATCACACATAACATGCAACCACATATAACAGTGCCAAGTTAGAGGGAGCACCGGTGATGCTGCACTAGGGGAGACATGCTCATCATAAACACAACTTTGTTGAGTGTCTATGCATGTGTTGTCTTGGAAATCATCTTGGGGGTGTGGAGGAGTAGAAACTGTAGAGGCCCTCCGTTCGGAAGGAGCACCTTTATCCGCTGCCTTGCTAACTTCCTTCCGCTTTATTGATTTTGAATTGTCAAGTAAAACCGACAAGAAAAAGCAATAAAATTCTCTCTTCAGAACTCATTCATGCATGATACTGACAATCACTACTTTGATGTAAGGCAAACACATGATACCATGATGGAATATGTATGAAAAACAGGACGGCATGGCATGTTCACAACTGTTTGTGTAAACTAAGCAGAAACCATTCCAGCAAATAAGAAGCAATGCAAGCTAGACACCACATGAAAGATGCAACCAATATGACTCTGCCAAGTTAAAAGTGTCCCATCATAAATGGAATTTCAACAAATTAGAAGCAGCGCATGCTATAAATCATATGAAAGATGCAACTAATATCGCACTGCATATACTAAAGGTGTCTCATCATGTTGATTGATGCGGGATACAAAAAAACAATATTTTTATGTAAGGACATGCTTAATAGACAGATGTACTATGTACTAAATATAGGAAGGCATGTCACATTAACAGGTATAATGTATAAGCTAAGCAGACTAGCACATGCAGTTTAACCAGATTGGAAGAATTACAATCTAGACACCATATGCAACATGCAACCACATATCACGCTGCCAAGTTAGAGCAAGCACCTGCGATGCTAGTGTAGGGGAAATGTTGTAATCAACTACAGAGCTACGCTCACTATCTTCATGTAGCATTTCTGTTTCTTGAGAATCATGTCGAGAGGCTGACGCTGCATTCTTTAAATGAGGAGTAGTCCCCTTGCCTGCCTGACTCGTCATAAGTGATTGGTGAGGGATACACAAGAACATTAGTTTGATGTAAGAACATGGTTAATACACAGATGTACTAGTATGTACCAAAAACAGAAAGGCATGTCATATTCAAAGGTATAATGTGTAAGCTAAGCAGATGCAATTTAACCAAATTGGAAGCAATACAAGCTAGGCAGCCGGCTGGAGTGGTGAGCATGATCATCTAGGACCTGAGAGCCTGGTGGGAGGCGGGCTGCTTCGCCACCATCGCAGCTTTTTAGTTGGCTTCCAGGTGATGCCTATCTTTGCTGGGCTTGTCACTGGCTCGGCCAGTGCCCTGACTAGCTATTTGTCTTCTGGTGCTCACGGGGATGGTGGTTCATGTAAAAAAATATCTTTCCTTATCTTATCGACTTCGGCCTTTCGAATACAAGCTAGACACCATATGGAACATGCAACCACATATGACACCGCGAAGTTAAAGCAAGCACCTGGGATGGTGGTTCATTGCGAGCGAGGTCATCAACTCCAGAGCTACGTTCCCCGTCTCCATCTGCTGACACTGCACCCATTAAAGCGTTGAGACATGTCTTGCCTAGCCGCACAACAAGCTGGAGCGACTTATCTCTTTTCTTTTTGGCTTCTCTCATGGCAGCAGAGTCTGAAATACCCTTGCATAAAAACACAACAGTGAGAGTAAGGGTGAAGTGTGTGCAGAACTAGTGCACTGTAAAAGTAGCAGATAGCAGGTGGCTGAAAAATAAATGACAGGAGACATATGATAGCTCTACAACATTGCATGGCAAACAAAATTAGATTCTACTCCGTATGATTTTGTAATATATGAGCACAGGAAATGCAGGTACTCCTCCAGCACACCACCACATGTGGTCATATCTAGGATAACAGTCGACTGAAAATAAATAGGTCAGTCGATTTTTTAATGAACTGTCCGATCTATAAGGAATGGGCAGATGGCCTTCGTCTACCTCCAGCCAGTCACTGTTGACGATCTTTCTTGAACCGCCAGCGACCATCGGCCCAGACCCCTGCCTCCGCCGCCCCGCCCTCCCATCGACCTCACACCACCGCCATGCTTGGCAGCACCCCCAGGCCATCCCTTTAATCACGGCCGACCTCCAGATCGGGCACCAGTAGCTCTAGGCCGCACACGCCCCTAAGATAAACACCAAGGCGCTGCTTCCCCGGCGTAATAGGCATACTAGCGCCTGTTACGCCGGGGAATGCTTCCGTTAATTGGGAATAAACTGGCCAGAAATTGAAATTCAGGGGGGCGACGGACCTCTAGCTAAGGTGAAATAGTATATGAGGAGAAACCTTGTGCATCGCAAGTTACTAGGAACATCTAGTATCAAGAAGAAGCGGTCAACTAGTGCCTTCTGTGGGATGAATACCGTGCAAGCAGAGACGTAAGATTTGCACGAATAAGGGAAGAGGAGTACCTTTTTCAGTTGCCGATGTGGTCACCCCCACATGTCGCGCCGATCTTCTTGTTTTTACCGGGGAAACCGATGTTCTGGAGGGTGCATGCTTGGACGAACCCATGGCCAAATTGTTGACTGTGTTGCCGTGGCCGTATGTCGGTGGAGGGGAAGCAGATCCGAGGCGGCGAAGGATGGCGTAGTAGGAACAACTCCGGTGCGGTGGAGGGTGGCGAAGTTGGAGCGGCAGCGGTGAGGCGCAGGACGGCGTGGTTGAACTGGCTCGGGTACGGACGGCTCAGCCTCGGCTTCAACTACTAGCCGTGGAGGGTGTTGCGGTTGAGGTTGCGGTGGACGATGATGTCGGGGTATCGGCTCCGGCGTGATGGAGGAGGGCGGCGGTTGATGGGTGGGATGGGGTGGCGGACGGAGGACGCCGGGGTTTCGCGGCTGGTGGAGAGGTAGTTTTGGCGCCCACGGAGTACGAATGGGGAATCGGACGGGTGGGGGGAACCATGTTTCGGTTTGGGACGCGCTTGTTTTTGGCATTTTTGAACAGAAGATTGGACGTTGTTTGAAATTTGGGGAAAGTACAAACTTTGCCCCCTCTTAAATTTCGGACCTACTGCGGGTTGGGGGTAGGATGGTAATCCCAGGTGTCCCAAATAGTGGGCGGGAGCGATTTCGGCCGCGCGCATGTGTGCTTAGGCGCCATTGTGTATGAATGTTTTTCGGATGCGGTTGCGTGGCGTCTAGATGAAGCTACAAACCTACCCCGGTTTAGACCTTTGGATGTCGGGCCGGTAGGTTTCACGGGTCGGAGTTATTAGAAAAGTAATTTCCTTGTACTACCAAACATTGGTCTCACGCGGTTTCGGGCGAGTAGAGGCTCTTTTGGCGCTTCGTTCGAAATTTTGAAACACAAGCATTCACGTTTAGAGTACTCTTGATCTATGAGGATTGACCTAAATATACAACGTTATATTTGACCATGTATGTTTGAAAACCTCATCAAATTATCCGCTTCTTTTTGAAATTTTGACACTTGAAAATCCTATAACTATGATTATTTTGGAATGGAGGAGCTAAATTTGAATCTATTTTGTACACGACTACATATGCTATTATGTACAAAATCAGAGCAAAGATTGGTGCCCCCATAATTTAGGTATGGTTTACAAATGCCATGATATCAAATTCAAATAATTTAATGGACTTCATGTTGAATTCGATTTTTTTAAACCACCTTAAGTTGAATTCTAATGTATGCTAGTTCATAGGTAGTAGCTATTTATAATATCCATTGTGTAACTTTCGTATGTATAATGTGCTTTACACACACAACATGAACTATAATCACGTTTATATTCGATTGCTAAAGTGATGCATTGTCTGGAGTTCAAAATACTAACTATGTGGATCAATTGTGTCGAATAATAACATAGACATGCTCAAATTCGATAGAATCTAGATGTCTGATGGATCAATGACCGCTCGTTACGCGAATTGCAAATATCATGATCCCATCCTAATATTTGGATACAATTTATATCTTTAATCAATGTGTAGAGCAGTCTTTTACGTGTAGTTTCACTCTCCATCGGTGGTCTCTCACACATGCTCACACACTCTCTCCCGAGATGTCTTTCTCGCACACATGCTCTAGATATAACCCTCCCTCTCTCTCGTAACCATTTACAACTGTTTTCACTAACCTTTATCACAAGCACTCTTCCTCTCGCAAACATACACACGCACAATCCTCATCGACCCTTTCTATATACATGGACCTGCCTACGTGTCTCATGTACGCACATTATCTTTACGCCTGTCTCTCACGCATTGTCTCACACCTCTCTTCCTAATCGACGAGTATGATTCTAGCAGAGCATTCTGTAGGATGCCCCTTAAAGTTAGGTTGGATGAATAGTAATATCAGAGATAAAGGGGTTACCTTAGTCCGAGAACCTAGGGTTACAAATCCTAGCCGGCTTTGTCAGTGGACACAGAGTCCTTCACAATTCTGCTATCTTTGTCTTGTATGACTAGTCATCCATGGGTCTTCCTAAATGCGTCACGGGCCGACCAATGTGGCGCAGGACGGAACAGAACGAAGGGCCTCACCTCGACCCACCGGACCTCACGCGGTGACACACCCTCTGCCCCCACGTCTCATTATCTTCTCACACCCACACATACCAACACAAACATCACACACACAGAAAATTTCTCTTGGTGCCTCTATTCCCTCCCCCCTTGCATATACACACTCAAGGGAATGGAATCTCTTGTCGTGACGTCATATTCGTCTCTCTCTCTACACCACTCTCATTTCTCGTGATGTCTCCCCCCCCGTCGGCCCCTCTATCCATGCCTCTCTCGAATACGTAATACACACACATACCTCTCTAGGCCCCGCCAAATGCATCAACTACACATTCACACATGTTACATCACGTACCCCATTGATCTAAAAAGCCCTCTCGTCACGTTTATTTCGCATACAACATTCCTTTTGAATAAAGTGTGGCCAAAAAAATATGTTAGAGTTTCTACATATATACAACATTACAAAGTTATATGGAGGAGTACGAACGCTAATTTGCATTGCATGGTGCCCACAATGATATTTATTCCGCACTGTGAATTTGTATATTTTTATACTATATACAAAGTTAGTCATAATAAGGAGAAACGAAGAGCATCTCTCTCTCCATCGCATACCCCCCTGTACGCCCTTTCACGTATGCACACAAAACTATCTCCAGGTCCTCTAAAAGTAAGCCCCCCAGAAAATTCAGGCATGTTTCATCTTTCTCTCGCGATATATGCAATGACGATCATTGTATTTGAAGCGAAAGCACGATACGTGCATTGGACTTCAGAATCCACTCATTACGGTCACCATTTATCACTACTAGGAAAAGGCCTACTAATGGCGCACCTAATTTGGCCATTAATGGCGCATTAGTGGTGCGCCATTAGTGCCACGCCATTAGTATATTTTACTAATGGCGCACCACTGGTGCGCCATTAGTATCTGGTATACTAATGGCGCACCTCAGATGCGCCATTAGTATATACAACAGTGCGCCACTAGTATGCCTCCCAGGGGGGCATGTATACCCAGGTGCTTTGCCATACTAATGGCGCACGACAACAAGATGCGCCATTAGTAACTTCGGCATACTAATGGCGCACTGTTTAATGATGCGCCAATAGTATCCTTTGGCATACTAATGGCGCACTGTGATGTGATGCGCCATTAGTATGAATATTAGGGTTTTTTTATTTTTTTTATTTTCTGTTTTTTGCACAGGTTACAAAATGTATAATTGGACAAAATATAGACAGCACACATCAACAACAGATTCATCGAATACAATAGAAGATTAGTCTCTGAATACAATTCATCATATTAGTCTCCGAATACAATTCATCATATTAGTCTCCGAATTGAAAAGACTGAACAAAGATAGAACATTATATTACAAGTCTCGAGACCGCGAGTAGCGAGTTTGTCTTCACATTACAAGTCGATATCGATCATCTAAACTACCATCACATAGAAGAGAGCAGCGGTCATCACGATGAAACTCGTCTTCATCCGGTTCCTCCAACGCTCCATCCCCTCTCCCGCTAGATAGCGGGCGTATCTAGATTCGGCCTCGGCCCTAGTGGTGTACCCTTTGTAACTGTTACCGCTGAATCGGTGAACCTGTCTCCGACACTCCTCCCAGTCGTCATAGACTCCGGGAACCTTACCCTTGTACACGACATACGATGGCATCGCTATGCACTAGCCAAACGAAACATTAGTACCAATTCACAGACAATACATAAGCAATATATAAGTATGCAACAGAACGATTGGAAGAGAAAAGCAAGACATTAATAGCATCGATTACATCTAAGTTGAACGACTCTCGAAACCAAAGAGACATACTACAAGTTCATTAAACTTTAATTACAACATGAGCCAATCGATGTTTCAGAACTAGACACAGCATCACTGCTTTCGACTCGACTCAAGGGACCGGAGCGTGGATGAAGCCGCCGTCTATCGTGGGAGTCATGAAATAACGGGCGTTGTCAGCCTGCATTTGTAGCATTGTGTCGATGTCACTGTTGGACGGTTGATTTCTGAGGTAGAACTGCCCCGAGGTACGAAGGACATCTTGATGGATGATTTCCGCAAACTCCGACTGGATGTGAAAGAATTCTTGTCTGATGTCCGCGTCCTGGATTGCCGACACGCTCACGGCCCAATCTTTGAGTTTACTTGGTAGCAGAAGTTGATGATGGTCCCGTACGATCGCCCACATGTGATGGATGGTGTAGTAGGCACCCTTCTGACTGCCAGGCGGCTGCTTGACGCAGCAGAACGTCGTATTGTGGGAGAACACGTGCTTGCCGTACTTACGAATAGGCCTGTTGAAGGTGCCTCCAGATTTGGCGTAGCCGGGGCGAACATCATCAAGAACCTTCTTGACATTTGTGTAGTCTACGTTTGACTGACTGTCCGGGTCGAAATACGTGGCCATGGAATACTTGGGGCTTAGGAGGATGAGCGTGCAATGTGTGTCACTGCAGAAAACACGGAATGTTAAAAGAAAAACGATCGAATTCTAAGAATTCATATGTTACGGGGCGGTTGAGGGGAGGACTTACTCGGGAAAGTAAGGCACGAGGAAGTTATCCTTATCTTGGTTTGCCAGAATGATGCCTTCGAGGTAAGAACTCGCGACTTGCCGGTCCCCAGCGCTGCCCAAGATCTTGGCACGCATGTAGAAGGGGTCGACTATCACGATGTCCGGGGTCTTGTCGCGAATGATCCGCATCTCCATACTCAGCGAAAATAGCCGAACGAAGGTGTAGTGCAGCGGATGAAGGTTCAACATAGCGTGGATGTCATCAAACCGCAGGACGATCGTACCCCCGATGAAGTTATCCACAAAGCCCTTGCCCTCTGGAACCTTGGCCGCGAAAACCGGGTATGCCACATCCTTCTCTCTGAGACGCCGCTTCTCCAAAGAAAGAACACTGTCATGCAGACTCCGCATAGCACCGGTTGCAGCATCGAGCATATTTCTCGGTAGCATTGGCCTACCCGCCACATGCACCCTCCTCATTAAATCCTCAGGTGAAGGTGGCCCGTCCTGAGCACGGATCGTAATCGGTGCCGGCTAGCCCGCACCCTTGTTAGTCTTTATTTTGCGTGCCTTCTTCTTCTCCATTAATGGGACCGAGTTCTGCTCATAGACCGCCTTCTTGAGTGTGTTGGGGCTGATAATATTTCGCACCTCGCCTATCTGAGGCTCGGTGAAGTCGGCAGCTGGAGGAGTCTCCTGAGAGCTGAACGGCAGACGACGCCTGTTGCAACTTGGCTTCTCCGCGGTACCAGCTAGATCGCACACGTCTTTTGTTGGGTTGGGTTCTTGAGAAGGAGGCCCCATGAAGTCGCCACCGTACCCATGATCGGCAAAGTACTAATTGACGTTGCCAAATGTATCGTCGTCGTCATCGTTCTGATCCTGTGCCATATGCATGTTTGGATCCAGTGGCATAGGGATGTCCGGTACCGTTGCGGCGGTCTTGCCATGGGGCCGACTTGGCGCTGGCACGACTGGCGGTGTTGTCTTTTGGGTGGTGTCCCCCGCCCCCAAACGAATCTGGCCCTTCAGCCAAAGCAGGGGCCAGCTCAGGCAGGCGCTGAGGGTCATCACGTCATCATCGTCGGCCCCGACGGGTCGAATCGGAGGTAACAACTCATCGCAGCCTGGCAGCACCCGAACCAGTTGAACCCTAAACAAGTTGGGTGGCATCTGGGTACCGTGGAACAAGGGGTTGCCCGGTTGAACGATTTTGCCCTTGGTGACATCGACCAACTCGTTGTTCACGAAGTGCAGGAGAGTGCACGGAACGTCGGCGGCGCCCTGCGAAAACATGTAGGGCGTCAGGGATGCCCAGTCAAAGGCAAGGAGATGAAGTCCTCGGCCGAGAGAGGCTTAATTAGTTACCGTGATGATGGCGTCGAGCTCGGCTAATGTCGAGGCACCGCCAACGGCGGGCGTGCAGTTGACGGAGGGGCTGCTTGCTGCAGAGGTGCCGGCCGGCGTACACCCGGGTGCATTAAGCTCCCGTGCCGGCGTCGGAGACACCAATGCCGCCTCCGCCGGAGACACCAATGGCCCCGCCATCTCGTTCTGCGAGTTGCTGGCCGTGAAGCTAGGAATCGGGGGCGGCCCCTGTTGGCCGCCCGCAATCCACGCACTCAACCCCTGGATCAAGGTAGGCACAATGGCGGTGATCGTCGCTCCGAGTTGTTGTTGCACTTGCTCTTGGACAATCTCCGGAATCCGCGCCACCTGTGCCTTGAGTTCTTGAACCTCGCGCGCCTGGCTTTCTGAGCTGGTCTTCTTCTCCTTTCACCCACCAGCGTTATAGTATGACCGACCATTTTGTCGACAAGCCTTTGCCGGCCACACGACCAGCTGACGTCGGCTTACTAAGCTTATCCTTATTCTTCATTACATTCAACGCCCTATTTAGAGTGGTGTCCCAAGGGTTGCTCTTAGTCGACCCCGCGCTACTGCTTTCAGTCGCCTGCGGAAGGAATGTGAACCATTTAGAAATTTGGCTTCATTAATTAGAATGCAACCATATGGAGCTAATTACGCGGGGGTGTATTCCTTACCAGAACAAGCTCAAGCGCCCTGGTCTTCGGATCCGTGGTAAGCTCCTTTGTTTTCGGGTCCTTCTTGTACCGGGCCCTGACAAAGTTCCTGGTCTGCTTGTCACCGTATTTATCGAAGAGGGGAGGTAGGCCTTGCTCGGCACGGTCCGCCTCCTCCTTGTCCCATATAGGCTCCGCCACTCTGTAACCGCCGGGACCGAGTGTGTGTTCCCCTAAGTTCAGCTCCCGCATTTCTTTCCCCCACTGACTTGATTTGGAGTTTGCGGTGCTCGAGCAATTGATCTTGAAGTCGTTGTAGTCATCTTCGATGATCGAAGGATTTTTCTCCTTGATCTTCTCATAACTCTCACCTTTCTCGATCATTCTCTTCACATTGCTTTTCCAAGTAGACAGGGCCTTGCTCATCTTCGTGAGGGAAGCATTGTTCACTTTATTCCCTTTGAGGCTTGTGTTTTCAAATTCAGCGGGGAACTTGTATCGTTCGTGCAACTTCGTGAAGAGGAGGTTGCGCAAATTCCCTCGGCCAGGATGCCTCAGGTTCTCGGTGTTGATCGAGACGGTGCTCCGGAGAATGCACCCGAGCTGAAGCGAGTACCCCTTGACTATTCGTTCGGGCGCCGTTGGATTCCCGTCGGAGTCCACTTCAGTAACTTCCTCCTTGAGGGTGCGGAGCATGGTCGGGCGCCGGTCCTTCCGTTGCCTCTTCGGTTGGCTGCCATCTGTGCGTGCGCCGCCATCGTCAGTCGTGGCATCCTCGGCGGCACCATCAGTGGTGGCATCAGTGGGGTCATCCTCGGCGGCACCATCAGTGGTCTCAGGATCGATGGGGAAGGCGGCGTCCTCATACAAGTGAGGTTGTTCCTCCATCTCCTGGGACAGCTCCTAGAATGGCTTGCCGCCCGAACCCCCGGCCTCATCGTTGTGGGCCATGTTTCGCTCTAAATAGGAAAAAAGTTTGGTCAAAAAGTTGGTTATTGTCAAGGAACAAGATCATGGTCTCATCATTTAGGGTTTGTCGACACCGAGGCATCCTAAAAGCTAAGCTTTTATCATTGAGGGTTTTTCGACGCCGAGGCACCCTAAAAGCCTAAGCTTTCATCATTTCGGTTTTTATCGACACCGAGGCACCCTAAAACCCAAGGTTGTATAATTAATGGTTTGTCGACACCGAGGCATCCTAAAAGCTAAGCTGGGAAGGAGAATTCTAAGTTGGGCCTAATCACTTGGCTCTATTGCCGCCTATGGTTTAATGCAGCTAGAATAAAGGGGCACTTGATCCTACTTAATTAACTACTAAGATACCCCGGCCCATGCATTAGTCACAAGTACCCCATATGTCCTATTTTTAGCAAAGTCATGCTAAAATTCACGGAAAATTTCAGCATGACCTTTGCTGAAAGTAGGACATATGGAGTACCCGAATTTGCCGGAACGAAAGTTAATCGACATTCCAGCAAACTCAAGGGCCTCTCGGGTGGAGAAGGCAAAAAAGGCCTCCATCACAACATGGAAAATACATTGGCATGTGAAGGCATATATATGACAGGCATATTTTCCGGCTACAAAGTGTTGTGGCAAATATGCCAGGCACCACAATGTGATCACACAAACAAAATAGCCTCAAACCAGTTATTCTCGCATGATAATATGAAAATGCATATGGCACTGCCAAATTATACTATCCATATTTCGGTATAATGTCATTATTCCATACAGCAGGCAGCATTGTCACCACAAATCAGTTATTCTAGCATAATATAAATACGCAGAACAGAAGCAACAATTTACATTTCTGCATACGGCGTTGCCAAATTTTTTCTATCCATGTTTCAATTTGATGCCATCACTCCATTCAGCAAGCAGCATTGTAACAAAAAGAAATTCTAGGCGCAAATTTCTTCAGAATGAAATTAAGTTAGTGAAACTGTCACACATTTCTTCACAATGAAAATGAAGCAGCAGGTGAACAAGTACAGGATTCGTAGACTTGCATACAACACAACATGCTGACTGTTTGGAAAACAGCAGTAATTGTGATAAACTTGCATACAACACAGATGGTCTGAAACAAACAGCATAGTGCGCTTAGTGTTGTTATTACACATAATGGCTACGGAGCCCTCAACGACACACAACAGAAAAACTGAACTCAAGTAGGTCACCCACATGTTTCATTTTCTTGTGAAGTATACCATTTTGAACAACATGCAGAACCACCTTAGGCTTGAATAATTAGGAGAAATATTTTTTCATGATACTGTAATTAAAGTTCAGTTCAAATTTTCATGCTATACTACAAAATTTTCAAGGGATAACTGAATGATCAGCGTGAAAGCAGCTACATTTTTTACACTACTTTACCTAAACTTCAGTTCATTTTTCAACGGAGAGGAACATATAATAATACAGTAAATCAATATACCTCTTCGTTCACCCGGCGCCCTGAGGATCCTCTTTTCCCGTTGATTCTGAGTTGGGCGCCGGCAAGCTGAGCCCCTCGCAATTGATGTTCAGTTCTAGTTGCACTGTCAGCG